>NW_012117377.1:1777418-1802654 GCF_000951035.1 Colobus angolensis palliatus | reverse complement strand
CGGGCAGATCACCTGAGGTCAGGAGTTCGAGACCAGCCTGACCAACATAGAGAAACCCCATCTCTACTAAAACTACAAAATTAGCCAGGCATTGTGGCGCAGGCCTGTAATCCCAGCTACTTGGGAGGCTGAGGCGGGATAATTGCTTGAACCCAGAAGGCGGAGGTTGAGCCGAGATCCCGCCATTGCACTCCAACCTGGGCAACAAGAGCAAAACTCATCAAAAGAAAAAAAAAAAAAAAAAAAAAAACAAAGAAGAGGAAGGCAAAAGATCACATGGGTCCTTGGGCTGAATTTTGAAAATTTACCTAGTTTAGTGAGATAAAAGGTATTTTGACATGATTCACTTGCCTTTTAGCATACTTCGGATGTAAATGAAGAGTAACTTTGATAATTCCAGTTTTCTAAATATAAAATGTGTTCTCCATAGATATGACTTTACTAAGATGAGGGTATTCCTGTTCATCTGCATAGGCGTGATCTGCAATTTATAATGGCATCTACATTCATAATATTAATATAATTTTTCATCAAGATCAGAAGAGTGTGATTTTTGTGATAATGTAAAATGGTAAGAAGCTGCATGTCTGAAGTTGTCCTTGGGGATCTCTTTTGCAGTGCATCAGAGTATCTGGTTTGCTGCTGTGTATTTCACCATTACTCAGCATGTGGGTGACTGCTGGCTGCTCTGCTCATGAGGAAGGCTTGCTTTTCAAATAGCCTTTGGGAAACTGACAAGTGATGACATATGCTTATATTTATCTTTAGATCCACAATTTAGTGATTGTTATTTGTAAAAACCCCTTTTCATGGTCATCTATTCAGCAAATATTTATTGTGTATTCACTGCAAGTCATGCAGTACGTTACAATTACCTTACAAACAACATAGCTAACTAAATCAATATTTATGTTAGAATTAAAGGTATCAAGCCTTAGAAAAAGCTAATTTAGTTATCATAAGAGAAGCTGTGACCAATATGTTTGACATCTATATATACAGATAAAATATTATTGCCCACACAAGGGTGATATGATAAGTGGTCAAATTCCCATTATCAAAATTCTTATCCAATAGTTTCCTAGACTGCTTAAAATGTTCCCGTTTAGTCTTATTTATTTATTTATTTTTTGATAATTTTTGGCAAGGTTTTCTAACCAGCAGTTTATGGAAATCTATGTTCCACACTCCTAGAGAATTCATCACTAGATCTGCAATATGAGAAATATTAAAGGGAATTTTTCAAAGTGGAAGATTTATTTTAAATTAATAGTTGAGGGTGCAGAAATGTAGGAAGGAATGAAGAGGAGCACAAAATTTTATATATACTACATATACATATACACTCTGAATTAACATCTACTTTTAAAAAATAACAATTATAATAATAGCTAGTAGGGTGGAAACATGTAGAAGTAAAACATGGAAATAATTGTGAAAAGGGCAGTAGTATGATAAACGGATTCAATGAGTGAAGATTCCGGATCGCCTCTCCAAGCTACACTAGAAGTGGGACTTTGGTGTAAGCGACAGTATTAAGTCAAAGATAAATACTGAATCTGTAGGGCAACCACCAATCAAATTAAAATAATTATGTATATTCACGTACACATTATGGAAATAAATGAATAAATGTTTATTCATACGCATAACTAAAAGGGTGAAAAGTGGAATTCTAAAAAAAAAAAAAAAAAAACAAAAGAGAGGAAGCAAATCTCAAGGGTCCTGTCATTACCAAACAATAATTATATGATTATTAGAGAGATTTGACATATTGAATAGGGTAACAGAGGAGAAAATGGACTGATTTAAACTTATCTCGAGAACAGGCGCGGTCACGGCGGAGCGCTGCCATCAGCTCCTGCGGCCCAGGCGGCTGCGCCCCGCGGATCCCCAGCCGGAGCAGCTGCCGGGCGCCGTGCGGGTGGCGGAGCGGCCGCCCCGCGGTGGAGGAGCGTGTCCAGCGCAGCCCGGATTCGGAGCAGGGCCGCAGCCTGGCGGACCTTGCCCGCGGCGACCGTAACATCTGCGTGGACTCGCCCTTTAACACCTGCGACGTCCCGGGGACCGGCCCGGGTCGGCGGTGGCCGCGGGGCTGTGAGGGCGGCGACGAGGTCCCGCAGGTCGGCGAGTCGCAGGGCCGCCAGGGGGCCGTGTGTCGGTCGGTCTGTCCCGCGCGGGGCCGCCCCCGGCCGGTTCCCTGTTCCCTTCCCAGCCCGGCACCCTCCGGACCTCTGGTCCCGGAGCCAAGCGCCCTTTTCCTTCTCCCGTCCCGGTCCGGCCCCCCGACGGGGCGCGTGGGAGGAATTGCCTGGGTTGTATTTTCTTATTCAAGAAAGGCAAATGCAACTTTTTAACCTTTACTATGCTTATATAAAAATTAATAAAATTTTTTTATTATGTTTAAGGTAGAGAGAGTAATATAATGAAATGAACCTGATGAACCCACCGTTTTCCTTCAGGCTTCAACAACATTTTACCAATCTTGTTTCATCTATCTCCTCAAATGTGTTGTTTGTTTTATTTTTCCCAGAATATTTTAAAGCAAAACCAAGGCATTATGCCATTCTTCCCTCAAATTTTCTTGTAGTATTCTCTAACTGATAATTACCTAAGCTAGGCAGAACTATAAATGCTATTTTTAATTTACGTAAAATTTTTATTAAAATAGTGAGTCATATGCTCAGAAGTTATGCAACTGAATGTAAAATGTGTCATATATTTATGTATCCTAATTTTTATAATTTTGGCTACACATTTTTATCAAATGTATTATTTATATTTTGAAATCATTCTGTAATCCTATTTCTACCTACGTTTCCAAATCTTACAGATGGGCACATTTTCTCTTTTATTGAGCTCTAATCTCTTTTTCAAGCCAAGAGCATTAGTGTATTGGTTTAAGCTTCAAGATTTCAAGTCATATCGCCTCAAGTAAATCCTTCCTCTGCAGCCGTTTGAAATTTGTCAAGTAATAGCACTTTCCAGAACAAAACCAGACACAAAAGAAAACACATTCTATGATTCCATTTATTCGAAGTCCAATAACAGGCAAAAGTCATTAGATGTTCTGAGGATTAAGAGAGTGATGGTTTTTATGTCAACTTGATTAGACTGTAGTCTCAGCTGATTATTCAAACACTGTGTTGCTCTGAAGGTATTCTGTAGATGTGATTGACATCTACAGTTAACTTGAAATAAATGAGATTATCCTCTATAATCTGGTTGGGCCATTCCAATCAGTTGAAAGGCTTTAAAAAGAATTGAAGTCTCCCTGAGGAAGAAGAAATCTCATCTCTGGATTGTCAGCTCCGACCCCAGAGTTCCGGCCTGCCCTGTGGATTTCAGACTTGCCCAGGAACCCTCACAACTCCTTGCTGTATATGTATCTTACTAGTTCTGTGTCCGAGGAGGAGCTTAACTGATACAGGTGGGAAAGTGAAGAGACCCAAGGGAAATTTCTTGAGTGACAGAAGTGTTCTATAACTTCTTCCAGAAGTGGCTACAAAGATTATAGAACAGGCTGGGTGCTGTTACAGGCTCATGCCTGTAATCCCAGCACTTTAGGACACCAAGGCAGGAGGATTGCTTGAGCCCATTAGTTGGAGACCAGCCTAGGCAACATGGTGAAACCCTATTCTACAAAAAATACAAAAATTAGCCAGGCATGGAGGCAGGCACCTGTAGACCCACCTATTTGGGAGGTGGGGTGATCATTTGAGCCCAGTAGTTTGAGGCTGGAATGAATTGTGAACCATGACTGCACCACCGCAATCCAGCTGGGACAACAGAGCAAGACCCTATCTCAAAAAAAAAAGGAAGGGTTGTAAGACAATTTCAGGATTTAGTTTCATCATCTGTATTAGAACAAAAAACCTCCCTACCACTAATCATACTTAAAAATTAATTTGATATGAACCATAGACCCAAATATGAAAGTTACATTATAAAGTTTTGAGGAGGAGAATTTGGAGAATATCTTTATTTACAATAAAGAAAACTGGACACATGATTCAAATAGACCTTCCAAAAAGGGAAGTATACAGATGGCCATTCCACAGGGACACAGTACTCAACATAATTAATCATGAGGGAAACAAATGGAAACCACAACAAAGTGCCAACACGCAATACTGAACAGGGCTAAAATTAAAAACACGAACACTACCAAGTGTCAGTGGGGATGCAAAGCAAGACCGCTCATGTTACTAGTGAGAGGATAAAATGGTATAATCACTTTGGCAGTTTCTTATAAAAGTAAACACGTTCCTGACCTATAATTCAGCAATTCCAACTCTCAGTGTTTACCCAGGAGAAATAAAACACATGTCTGCAAAGAGACCTTTACCAGAATGTTCATCACCATTTTATTCATAGCAGCTCCAAACCGGTAACAGTACACACATTCATCAACACGAACATGCAGTATATTAGTCCAATAGAATACTCCTTAGCAATGAAAGACAAACCATGGAGAAAGCAACAGAATTGATGAATCTGAAAAATATCTTGTTCTGCAGAAGAAGTCAGACACTAAAACTGAAGTGTGATTTCCCCCCCACCATTGGATTGTCTTTGTCTTTGTCAGGAAATAGTTCATGGATAAGTGTGGCTCTACTGCAGGGTTCTATTCTGTTACTTTGATCTATATGTCTGTTCTTATGTCAGTACCATGCTGTCTTGATTGCTATAGTTTTCTAGTAAGTCTTGAAAGTAATGTGATCCTCTAACCATGTTCATCTAAAGGTTATTTTGACTGTTCTGTTTCTTTCAGTGATACATTTTTAATTACTCTAAGTGTTGTCACATTTTACTTAGATTCTAAACTTAGTCACTAAAGTTGTAATTCATATTTATAATAAATAACTTATATACCTTTAGTTTCTAGCATGGTAGTAGGCATAAATTAAATGTTGATTTCCATATCTTTTTTTTTTACTCTGCCCTTCCACAAAATCTTAGACTTGCATAGGAAAAAAACAGCCTTTCCTTTTGTGGGTTACATTGAGTTATAATTTAACTTCGAGAAAAGAAGGGAACTAAAATGAACAGTAGAGAGAATTTCACTATAAATGTTCAGTTTCCCAGTAGTCATTTTAAAAATCTTTATGACTATAGGATTCCATAATTCATATCAACAATTTCTTATTTGGCCAACTTTGTAACCAAAATTTCAACAGGTGTTCACGTACGTTTGCCTTCTCAAACAAGCTAGCTAACTCCAAATGCCATGGGGGAATTAAAGTGGCTGAGCACCCAGGCCACCTGGAGGTTGTTTTACCATCTGTCAGGCTTCACTTCGGACCTCTGTATCTTCTGTATCTGTTTTTTTTTTTTTTTTTTTTTTTTTTTTTGGAAACAGAGTTTTGCTCTTATAGCCCAGGCTGGAGTGCAGTGGCACGATCTTGGCTCACTGCAACCTCCGCCTCCCAGATTCAAGCGATTCTTCTGCCTCAGTCTCCCGAGTAACTGGGATTACAGGCACCTCCATCCCGCCTGGCTAATTTTTTGTATTTTAGTAGAGACGGGGTTTTGCCATATTGGGCAGGTTGGTCTCAAACTCCTGACCTCAGGTGATCCGCCCGCGGTGGCCTCCCAAAGTTCTGGGATTACAGGCATGAGCCACCATGCCCAGTCCTATATCTCTATTTTTTAAGGACCTTAGTAATCTAGGTACATTCAGATTTTGAGGAACCGGAGCCTGGAATTGCCTGGCCTTAAATACTCAGCTCATGGAACATTGAGGAGAAGCTGGCAGTGCCCAGTAGAGCAGACCAACAAGTCCCATAAAGGAAAGAAAGACTTTGAAGATCCTTACTCCTGAATGGTGTCCCACCCATCCTTATGTCAGCTTTGAAAATAGGGATGCAATATGCCGAATGGACCTTACCCGAGAGTGGCTTTCTGAAGCTGGCATAAGTATCAGACAAAGGGCTGCTTTCCTGCCCTGCCGCTGTCCCCTGGCTCCCCAAGAGCTCCTCTGTCACTCTTTCCATCTGCACAGGCCCCAGGAGGCAATCAGCACAACAGCCTTGCCCCGTCCTTCAGTCCTCCTTGGATTTACTCCTGTTATTCCTTCTCCCTGAAATCCCTACCTCCCCACTCCATCACCACCTGTCAGATTATTTCCATGAATACCTCATTTAAACGGCATTTCCTCCCTAAGCCATTGTGACCGTCTAGGTCTGGATTTTCCAGTCATGTTCGGACTCCGTGCATTCGGTTCCACTGTCATGCTTTGAGGAAAGTTCATGTGCAGTGAAGTTTTGGTTTTCACACTGTTTGCTGCTCTCAGCGTCTTCACTTGGAGTTCATAGTTCCCTCCTCCATGCCCTCTGGCACTTTGGTTATGTCTCCGTGTTGATGATAATTCCTGGCCTCTTCTCTTTAAGAAGCATCTGGGATGGCCCTCCGGCTTTGAAGCTGTCTTGAGGACAGGTATTGATTTTTATTCCCTGTATGTTCTCCTGGTATTCAGCCCAGAGAAGAGGAGTATGATATTATTCCACAAATAACTTCAACCTCCAAAACTGCTAATGCCCTCACTGTTTCACTTTACATTTAGTCATGTGGAGAAGTCTAAGTAGGAATTGTTTTTATAGCGATACACTCTAATATTAGTACTGGCTGTGGGTTGAATTGCATCTCCACCATTCATTTGTTGAAGTCCTAACCCCCAGTACTTCAGAATGTGACCTTATTTGGAGACAGGGTTGATGCAGATGCAGATGCAGATGCAGATGTAATGAGTTAGGTTAGAACGTGATCCTAATGGGATAGAGAGAGCAGGGTGGGCTCTTAATCTAATATAACTTGTGTCTTTACAAAAGGAGAAATTTTGATACAGAGACACAAAAAGGGAGAACTCCAAGTGGACGGGAAGGCAGAGATTCAAATGATGCAGCTACAAGCCAGGGAATGCCAGAGATTGCCAGGAAACCCCCAGATGCTGGGAAAGAGGCATGGAGCGGTGCCTCCCTCACAGCCCCCAGAAGGAACCAACACTGCAGACAGCTTGATCTCAGCCTCCTGTCCTCCAGACTGGGAGACAATAAATTTCTGGTTTTCAAGCCATCCTGTTTGTGGTATTTTGTTCTGGAAGCCCCAACAGAATAACAATGGACTTGATCAATGGACACCCTTGCACCTTCACTATCTATAGCTGTAGACCTTTAGTGTTATAATCTGGAATCTCTAAGAATAATTCGTGTGTTCTTTAGGTTGTCCTTCTTAGGGAGATAAGTAAATTCACAACTTATTTCTTTCTTTTTTTTTCTTTCTTTCATTTTTTTTTTTAACCAATATGGTTAATCAACTATAGATTGTTCTTCTTTTATGTCTTATCAAAGTTTTTGTGCCTGATAAACATTTACTTATCCTTCAAGACCAAGTATTTGAAATAAAATTCAGTGTGGCTACACATACCAGAGTCTTTAAAATAAGAATTATTTACACACAGAAGAGTTTGTTTCTCTCTCATATGTAAGTCTAGGTGTAAGTAATCCACGAAATCCTTGTAACCCACGTTCTTTCTACCCTACCGGTCTATCATCACTAGGACACTCATTCTCATGATTCAGTGTGGCAACCAGTGCTCCAGCCATCACATCTGCATTTCAAAGAGCATAATGTAGAAAATAACCAAGAATAAAAGGGCACATTATATGAAGCATCTATCTTTTTTTTCCTTTTTTTTGAGATGGAGTCTCACTCTGTTGCCCAGGCTGGAGTGCAGTGGCGTGATCTCGGCTCACTGCAACCTCCGCCTCCCAGGTTCAAGCGATTCTCCTGCCACAGCCTCCCAAGTAGCTGGGACTACAGGCATGTGCCACCATGCCAAGGTAATTTTTTTGTATTCTTAGTAGACACAGGGTTTCACCACGTTAGCCAGGAAGGTCTCGATCTCTTGATCTCGTGATCTGCCCATCTGGGCTCCCAAAGTGCTGGGATTGCAGGCATGAGCCATGGCACCCAACCGAAGCATCTATCTTTTAAGGAAGAATCCCAGTAGCTACCACATGATGCTTCTGCTTATATCCTAGAATTAGCCACTTGGCTAGAATTTTATCACACGATCATACCCATGACACCCAATGAAGCCTGGGAAAGGTCATGTCGTGTTTATTCTGAGCCATCATCCTCCCAGATAAAATCAGACATTTTATTACTGTGGAAGAAGACAGTGGTGAGTGAGAGAAAACAACTTATCTCAGCCACATCTAGCTAAGATTTACTCTTGGGAAATAATTTATTTTATAAATTATTGATATTAGTGATATTCTATATTACCCAGCCCAACATCTGTATTAATTACTTGAATGCTAGTTACTAAAACCAGGAGATCCACAAATTTCAGTGTCCTAATGTAATAGATATTTGCTGTTGATTCACGGGATAATCCAAGTATAGATTTCTTGTTGACAGGCAGCTTTCTTCCTCAATGCAATTCAGAGACAAAAGTTTCTTCCATTTCAGCCAACAGGCAGGGGAAGAGGGCATGAACAGGCCACATTTCAATGTCACAACCTAGAAGCGAACATATCACTTCCACTCACCTCATTGGCTAGAACTCAGTCATCTGGGCACACCCAATGCAAGACGTCCAGGAAGAAGAGGAAAATAATTTATCTAAACAAGGAGCTATGCCTGCCACAATATTTATCTCTCTTGGAGGAAAGGGTAGCATACATGGGTCACATGTTCATATAGCAATGTTGCTTGGGCCTTAACCCAGAAAGCAGCACCTTCACCTGTCTATGAGAACTGGAAGTATGCTGAAATCAAAGATAGTAGTGGGAAATTAGATGCTTGAAGAAGAATGTTAAAATTTATCTAAAAATGAACCACTTGCAATCATAAAAATAAATTATCCTGCTAAGATGGGAGAGGGAGAGAATATTGACATTCTTTGATGTTTTCTTTGAGTATGAAAAATTCGCTAGTCATTGATATAATGAGTTGTTTTTATTTTTTCCTTTTAAGGGATTTGTCCATTTTATTTAAACGTCAAAATTTATTGACTTAAAATTATAAAGAAGAGCAGTAGAGACTGGGGTAACTAGGATTTATGTCCAGAAGTGGGTGCACACCTTCTGCCAGGCCAGTAGTGTAGGGAATTGAGACCATCTAGTCAGTAGTTGGGCTGGATTCAAATTCCTCCAGGGTGGACTAGTTACTGTGACCTCCTGCTTAGTGTAGAGCCTGCGGTGCTGGCAGGTTTTCCTGTGTCAATTCCTCATGCTTAGCAGCTGGCATCATGGAAGGGGTCTTGTGCCATGCTCAGGGCCCTCCCGCAGCAGCTGTGTAACTGATGGATTATTTCTGTTGAGACAGCCTACAAACAGTCACCCTCCTGTTGTCTTCTCCATCTGATTACATTTGTGGAAATCTACTGTTATCTCCATGACTCATCTGGCTTCTAAGGTAGCCAAAGAAGCAGGGAAAATGAGCAACAGTGGGAATTGCTAACCAGCCTGTCTTGAGGGTTTGATGACACTGCTCAGCTCTCCTGTCTCCTCCGTGGATGACGTGTTGTTTGGTTTACTCTCAAGGACAGGGTAGTTCCAGGAACCTCTACTTGGGCCTTTCTTCCCTAGTAACAAAAATTCCTGGGTTCAGGAAACCAGTGTGGGGATTCTGCCAGTGGCTAAAAAATTCCTATCCCACTAGTTGATAAATACATTCATTCTGGAATGGGGATTAACCACAGGAGGAGGCCATGGTCTCACTGAACAATCTTAACCTTGGGCCAAGGCAGCTTCTCTCCTCAGACCTCCAAAGCCCCTGCTTCAACTGATGGGCCACACAGAATTTCTGATGTTGGGGACTCAAAATCTACTCTGAACATGTAGACAAAATTCTCCAGAAACCTCATGTAGCTATTTCCCTTCTTCCAGAGTGTGGTCACACCAGTAATTGCCTTTGACTTTGGGGACATTTGGGGAAGCTGAGGGAAAAGATATCTGATACACACCTGAGACTACATTGCAGCCTTGAAGGGCTCCAATCTCTCCTTTAGTCTAGGAGCTCAGAGTCATTACTGGCTTATGTCTCATAACTATGTTAGAGACAATGGGTCCTCACTGTAGCAACAATCATATCTAGATTTTTTTTTTCTCGGTAGGCTGCCCATCAATTTCATTTCTCAGGACTCCCCGATCAATTACCCCTCACCACGTATCCCTGTGGGTCATTCTCTAATTCCCATCCTGCCCGCATGGCATACTATGTGACTGCATGCACCTCGTCTCTGATGCCCGAGCCACCTGACCCTGCCACTCTTCACTGTCCCTTACCATCATTGGCAGCAATAGAGGATGGCCAAGCACAGAGCTCTTTGAGGATGCTGGTGCCTCCTTTGCCAATGCACTTTTTAAATGCTTTGAGGAACTGAGTGAGCTCTGCTTTCTCCCAGCAGGCAAGATTAGGGATGGCTGAGCAGACTGAACACCATAGCTCCATCCCACCATGCCTGTCTTTATGCATTCTGACTCCTTCCTCCCTCCCTCAGCAGTATGGCAAGGACATCCGAGGATTCTGACCTCATTATCTGAAAGCCCTCATAGGGCCCAGAGTACCAACACCATTAGCAGGTGGTCTATCCAATACTTTAAACCCAGATCCATAGTGGGCTCTCTCATGTCAATGAATTCAGTCCAATCAAGACCTTTATTTCACTCCTTGGTCCACCACCTTGGACCCACTCCCACTCCTGCTGTCCAGGCTTTTGTCAGCATGGACCTGCAAAGTCCCATAAGCTTTCAGCATATAGTAATCTCCTCCAAGGCAGTCCTGGCAATGCTCTCTCCTGGCTAACGACCTATCTTTAGATCTGCCTTTTATTATGGGTTCCTAACTGTACAGTGAAGCAAGGTCAAGCAATTTCTTCACTGTACAAACCACCTCCTCCCCAAGCAAAAGGTGAATGTGAAGGACCAAACAGAAGTTATTTGTACATCAAGCTAACAATGGATTTTTACAAATAAATGAGAAAAATCTTTTGGGGGCAATGGATACATGTATATTACCCTAATTGCAGTGATGATTTTATGGATATATGCATGTGCCCAGACTTGTGAAATTGTAATCTTTAATTGGATGATGTTCATTGTAATATCAATTATACTTCAAAAAACTGTAAGGAAATACAGACTAACATACCTAGGAAGCTGAGCACAGTGTCCTTATCAATATGAAATATTAAACAAACAATTTATATTTCACAAAATGTTACAAAGTCATAATGAGGAATTCTGGTAGGCTAAAATAATTATATATAAAAGTATATTAAGATTCTTGAAATACTGAAAGAATAATTTAATTTTTTCTTGACATTCTTAAACTCAAAATTTAAAATACTATCAGAGTGAAAAAAATTAAAGTCAAACGTAAAAATATCAAGAAAGGCAGAAGGTCCTTGAAATCAACAATGAGAAGACATAGTAAGTGAAAGGCCACCAGAGGGCAGTGCAGGACTGCTTAGGACAATGGCATTGCTCTCCCCCCATTTTTTTAAATTAAAATTTTATTTGACAACAATTAGCAACTCAAATCGTAATTAAAATACCATTTGCTACATATTTAGGCAAACACCCAGAAACCCACTTTATATTCTATTAGTATACTAATTAGTTGTGACACTATTCTTAAAAAAAAAAACCAGAAAATAATGAACTCATTGCAAATATAACACTAATAATTTTAACTCCTTAGTTCTCTCATTGCATCATTTCAATACTTCTATAAGCTAGCATTCAGAACAAGTTTTCTTATTTTAGAGAATTTTTAAAGAAATATTTACTTGCTGTTATTATTTGGTATAATTTGGAAAATAATGTAAATTCCCTATAAGAAAAAAATATAATTATCCCCTAATTGGAATATGTATCACCTTATGCATGCAAATGTATACAATTATTAATAAATGAATGAATGAATGAGTGAAGTTGGATTTTAACCAAACAAGCTATAAAAACCCCAAATGATGAAACAACTAAATGTAAGAGCTAAAGTTAAAAGTCTTAGAAAAAAACGTACGGGCAAATCTTTATGACCTTGGATTTCGCATTAGTTTCTTAACATGTCTCACAAAGCTCTAGCAGTAAAAGGAAAAAAACCCAGATAAATTGGACATCATCAAAATTAAAAATTTTTGTACATCAAAGGACACTGTCAAGAGAGTGAAGAGAACACTCACAGAATGGCAGGAAATATTGACAAGTGATAAATTTGACAAGAATCTTGTACCCAGAAAATATAAAGAAGTCTTCCAGTTCAAGTACAGAAACCCAAACAATTGAACGAAAAATGGGCAATGGACTTGAACAGACATTTCTCCAAAGAAGATATACGAATGGTAAGCAAGTGCATAAAAGGTGATCAACATTAGATGTTAGGGAGATGAAAAGGAAACCAACAATGAGATACCACTTCACACCCACTAGGATGACTATAATTAAACAGTAAGTACAAAACATAAAATAGCAACTGTTGATATCTGTGGCCATCCCCACATCTGACCCTCATTGAAATATCAATGCAGGAGACAGAGCTAGACTGGAATGCTCCCAAAATTGCTTTTTAGCAGTGCTTCATAAGGGAGTTCCAAAACAAAGGAATCTAAATAAAATGCAGGAGATACAACCCAAACCTAAAGAAGACCCTTCAGAATTTCTGGTAGGGATTTTTAAAATGTGTAGGCAATACACTGATATAGATTCAGAGGCCCCTGAGAACTTAAAAATGATAAATACAAACTATATTAGCCAAAGCGCTCTGGATATTCAGAAGAAACTACAGAAAACAGAGGAGACCCTGGGGATGTTGATGCCTCAACTGGTTGACATTGCTTTTAAGATTTTCAGTAGCAGAATCAAGTCCAGAAAGTGAAACAGCAAGCTGCCTTGCTGGCAGTGGCACTGACCCAGGAACTGACCCACGGTCCACAAGTAGGAAGACCATAATTAAACATAGGTGGCCCCCAATCCCAGAATCCAAACCACATAAGACACCGCACAATGGGACCCCACCAATATGCCTACTGTAAACAAGAGGGCCATTGGAAGACAGAATGCTCCAACCAAAATGAGACTCTTGAAGAAGATAGGCATCAGGCAGTGTACCAAATGCCTGAGATCACCAATAGTGATGAGGAATGGTGAAACCTGGGCACTACTTCTGACTTTACTGATCCCATTAAGATTTTCCACATGCAACCCTGAGTGACCATGATGATAGGAAATCATCTTCTGGATTTTCTGATTGATACTGGGGCCACCTATTCAGTTCATAGTATCAGACTTTACAAGTTATCTGAAAACAATGCTAATAACTAGAATCCCTGGAGAAACCTTGAAAAAGTCACTTCTCTAATCTTTAGATCACCAAGTGGGCAAATCACACCTAAAACATGGTTTTTAAATATACGCTTGAGTGCCCTGTCTCACTGCTAGGATGAGACCTACTAACCAAGCTGAATGCTAGTATCTTTTGCACCCGGAGGGAGGTACATTAAAGTGCCACCAGAACAAGCATGAGCCTCCAGGAGGTGCTACTGCAAGTCAAGGAATCCCCAGTGGAGGTCCCTGAAGACATCTTATAAGACTGGATATGCAGGTGGATTGGAGGGTGTGATGGGCAAAGAGAACAGCACCTATGCATGTTAAAGTTCTTCCTGGGTCGAGAGTTACAAACTTGAGACAGTATCCACTGAAGGAAAGTTATTATTCCACTTTTAAGTTAGATATTCCATCCTTCCTTCCTTCCTTCCTTCCTTCCTTCCTTCCTCTTTCTTTTCTTTCAATATGGGGTCTCACTATGTTTCCTCAGCCATTGAAGAAGCATAGTGACTGGTCTGCAACTCCTAGCCTCAAGTGATCCTCCTGCCTCAGCCTCCTAAAGTGCTAAAGTTATAGGTGTGAGCCACCCCACCAAGCCTCTCCTTTCTTAACTGCCTTTCTTGAATGGGACCTCATCTGCCCATGCTGGTCCCCATATAACACCCTAATTTTTTTAGTACAAAAGCAGGCACACAAGACTATTGAGGTATGCAGGACTTAACAGCCATTAATTAGATTGTAGAAGACATCCACCTGCTGGAGCCTAACCCTTATGCTTTAGTTACTATTCTCTCTAGAGACTTAAGCTGGTTTACTCTTGTGGACTTTAAGGATGCATTTTTTTTTTTTTTTTTTTTTTTGCACATCTCTAAGCTCCAACTCTCAGGACATTTTGCTTTTATATGGGAAGTTCTTGAGACTAGGGTCAAACAACATTGTTGGACTGTTCTCTATCAAAGTTTTAAGAATTCTTCCACCCCTTCTGATGAAATCTTACCCAGAGATATAAGGATCTGTAATTAAAAGAAGGGTCACATCCTAGTTGCCAGCAAGGGTGAAGAAGCCTCAGGCCAGAACACAATTTGGAACTTAAATTTTCTAGCTGAATAGGGCTACTAAAGGCTGCAAGAAAAAGGCCCAGATTTCCCCAGACTTCTGTTAAATACTTAAAATTTGAATTGTCACAAAAGTAGAGGAGTTTATACCTTGATCCAAAAGAGGCACTGGTGAAGGTAGCAGTACCCACTACCAGGACACGATTGCATGGATTCCTATGTATGACAGGGTTTTTCATATCTTTATGCCCAATTTTGAACTGATAGCTAAGCCCCTTCAGAAAGCTTTTAAAGGAAGAGACAATGAGCCTCTCAATTGGACTCACAAATACCATAAGCCCTTCCAAGTTATTAAATTAAAATGACAGACTCATTGTTCCTGCTCTAGGTCTTCCAGACATTAGAATGCCTTTTGACCTGTTCGTCCATTAAAGGCAAGGGATTAACTTTGAGACATTAACCCCAAATCTAGGTAATATGAGAAGATCCAATGCCTGTTTGTCAAAGCAGCCGGACATAAGGGCTGAGGGATGGCCCATATGCCTGAG
Organism: Colobus angolensis palliatus; assembly: GCF_000951035.1. Lineage (NCBI taxonomy): Eukaryota > Metazoa > Chordata > Mammalia > Primates > Cercopithecidae > Colobus > Colobus angolensis. The sequence continues at coordinate 1,787,714 of NW_012117377.1, read as the reverse complement.
GGTGGTAGCAGCCACCTGTGATTTACTACAAGAAGCAGAAAAGGTCATCTTGGATCAGCCCACTGCTGTATACACTCCCCACTGTGTACTTCCTCTATTAGAACAAAAAGGAGGATATTGACTTACTTTTGGAAGGCTAGGCAAGGACCAAGCCTTATTAGACACCCAATCAGGACCTGCACTAATGATAAAAGGGGTACAACCCAGAGGCTCTGGACTCTGAAAAGACAGATAAATTGAATGTACTTTGTTGAGAGCCACCCAGAATTTCAGGGATTTTGTTGGTATTTATGGATGCTTTCACTTGGATGGATGGAAGTATTTTCCCATCAGTTGGAAAAGGCTTCTGAGATTGTAACTGCTCTATTAAAGGAAATAGTTCCCCAATTTGGGCTACCCATATCTATTCAAAGAGACAGTAGAAGAGCCTTTATAACAAAAATAACTCAAGAAGTCTCTGGTGCATAGACATTCATTGGAAATTAAATGCTTCTTGGCAACCACAATCTACTGGCAAGACAGAAAAGATGAATCATGCTCTTAAAAAGACTGTAGCTAAAATTTGTCAGGAGACTAATTTACCTCAGGGATGAGGTCTTACCCATCGCTCTGCTTCAGATGAGAGTGGCCCCTAGAAGCAAACTCTAATTGAGCCCGTCTGAACTGTTATATAGGAGACACTTTCTATGCTCAAAGGATGGACTGGGGGACCTGGAGGTAAGCTGAACTAAAGAATTAGATGCCATCGGGTGTGTTCAATCACTGGAAGTCTCTCTCACTGCTATACATGAGTTCACTTCTAGCAGGTTAATATTGCCCGCAGATATTCCTCTGCATCACCTCTGTCCTGGAGACTGGGTTTTATTAAAGTCCCAGAAGAATGAACATCTGGAAGATCAGCTTCGTCCTTGTTGGATCAGGCCTTGTGAGGTGCTAATGGTGACCTGTTCTTCAGTCATATTGAAAGGAGTCAAGCTGTGAATCCATCATACCCAAGTTATGCTGGTCCTAGTATAGTCTTTGGACTCACACACCTTGTATGCAGAAACACCTCCAGGAATGGAAACCACATGGTAGAACACCATAGCCAAGATCATCCAAACATCAGTTGGCAGTAGGCAGTACAAACCAGATACTGACTCCTCCAAATGGACCAATAAAGCTGGTCTGACTTCACATTGGTGTTTAAGAGATCACCCGCCTAAAGATAAGCAATGAACTACTCTCAGGTTCTTGCTTTACTTCTTGGTTTACTTGCTTGTCTTCTAATTCTCCACATGCTCATGACTTACTGTGTGTTGCCTGATCACTTTCTCTGCAAACAGTGCTAACAGGTCTTTCCTTAAGTAACCAAACATGATCGCTTTCTTTCGTTGGTGCTGCTGTTGCATCTTCTCATTGATCATAATCTTCAGGGCCCTCTTTGGCTGTTTCAGGCCCCTAGTGCGGAGTCTTCTCTGTGTCCACTCCCACCTGAGCCAGTGCCTGCCCCTGTTGGTAGCATGAGGCTACTGCCCTTCATGGAAGGAGATGGAGTAGAGGGCCTGTTGACCAGCTCCCTGTAGATCTCCTGCCTCGAGTTCAATAAAGGCAATGCTTGCCTAGTATCCAGTAGAAAGCGCTAGAGCTTTGCCTGGCCGTTGTTGGACTGGTTCTGCTCCCCAACTACACACATATCCTTGTGTCACAGACATCCACCTTGGAAGGAGAGGAGATGGGAGTCTGAGGGCCCAGGATTGAGGGGGCAGATAGGAGCCTCCCCAGCACTCCCTGCCATCCTGATATGGGGAAGAACATGACAAGGACCACCGGAGTTACAATCACCACCAACATGCTCTTGCCAGGGCGGGCCCTCCCCTCAGGTTTCCTGCCCCCTACACTCAGGCGGAGGGTGTGGGGCTGCCCAGATGGGCTCACAGGCATGGCCTGGATTGGACTGGCCTGCTTTGGGCCACCCTGGGCTACCTTTGACCTCCTGGCAAGTGGCCAGAAGAGCTCTTTGAAAATCCTCTTTTATAGCCTAAATAGGTGGGCAGAGGTGGAGGATTATGGAGACTTTTGAGCAAACGGCATGTTCCTAAACTGGGACAGAATTGAACCTCTGTAAATGAAAGAAGTAGAATACTTTCACCTCATCGTGGTGTTCCCAGGGATGCTTTGACCTCCATAGTGAATATTACTGGAGGTCAAAATAAAACTGGTAGTGGTGAAAGTTGCCCATGGTAAAAATTACCATTGACAAAAAATTGGTGGGAGATAAATAGCTTTAAAAACATTTCATATGCATTATTTGACCTAACGTGCTTAAAAAGATAGAAATAATAATTCCTTGGGACAACTTAAAAGGCAGAATCTATAGTCAGCAAATCTTGATGTGTAAGAGAAGTCAAGTTATTTATATAAAACATAATTGATCTTCAGACAGACATTTTCAGTAAATTCCAAATAAACCGAATCAATAAATTGTAATGAATAAATTATAACTGGTTTACTGTGTTGTATTAGTCAATTTTCACACTGCTGATAAAGATATACACAAGACTGGGCAATTTACAAAAGAAAGAGGTTTAATGGACTTACAGTTGCACATGGCTGGGGAGCCCTCACAATCATGGCGGAAGGCAAGGAAGAGCAAGTTACATCTTATGTGGATGGAGGCAGTCAGAGAGAGAGCTTGTGCAATACAACTTCTTTTTATGAAACCATCAGGTCTGATGGGACTTATTCACTATCACAAAAACAGTATGAGAAAGACCGGCCCCCATGATTCAATTACCTCCCACCAGGTTCCTCCCATAACACGTGGGAATTCAAGATGAGATTTTGGTGGGGACACAGCCAAATCATATCATTCCAGCCCTGGCCCCTCCCAAATCTCACATCCTCACGTTTCAAAACCAATCGTGACTTCCCAACAGTCCCCAGAGTTTTAATTCATTTCAGCATTAATTCAAAAGTCCACAGTCCAAAGTCTCATTTGAGACAAGGCAAGTCCTTTCTGCCTATGAGCCTGTTAAATCAAAAGCAAGTTAGTTACTTCCTAGATATGATGGGGGTATAGGTATTGGGTAAATACAACCATTCCAAATGGGAGAAGTTGGCCAAAACAAAGGGGCTACAGGCTGCCTGCAAGTCCAAAATCCAGTGGGCAGTCAAATCTTAAAGCTCCAAAAAAATGATCTCCTTTGACTCCATGTCTCACATCCAGGTTACACTGATGCAAGAGGTGGTTTCCACGGTCTTGGGCAGCTCTGCCCCTATGGCTTTGCAGGGTACAGCCTCCCTCCCAGCTGCTTTCATGGGCTGGCATTGAGTGTCTATGGCTTTTCCAGGTGTGTGGTGCAAGATATCAGTGGATCTACCATTCTGGGGTATGGAGGACAGTGGCCTTCTTCTCACAGCTCCACTAGGCAGTGCCCCAGTAGGGACTCTGTGTGGGAGTTCTGACCCCCATATTTCCCTTCTGCACTGCCCTAGCAGAGGTTCTCCATGAGGAGCCTGTCCCTGTGTCAAACTTCTTCCTAGAGATCCAGACATTTCCATATATCCTCTGAAATCTAGGCAGAGGTTCCCAAACCTCAATTCTTCCTTCTGTGCACCGGAAGGCTCAACATCACATGGAAGCTGCCAAGACTTGGCACTTGCACCTCCTAAAGCCACAGCCCGAGTTATACCTTGGCCCCTTTTAGCTATGGCTAGAGCAGCTGGTTGCAGGGCACCAAGTCCCTAGGCTGCACACTACAGGGGGATCCTGAGGCCTGCCTACAGAAACATTTTATCATCCCAAGCCTCTGGGCCTGTGATGGAAGAGGCTGCTGCAAAGGTCTGTGACATACCCTGGAGACGTTTTCCCCATTGTCTTGGTGATTCACATTCAACTCCTCATTACTTATGCAAATTCCTGCAGCCTACTTGATTTTCTCCTCAGAAAATGAGCTTTTGTTTTCTATCACATTGCGAGGCTGCAAATTTTCCAAAATTTTTATGCTCTATTTTTCTTTTAAAACTGAATGTCTTAAACAGCACCCAAGTCACCTCTTGAATGCTTTGCTGCCTAGAAATTTCTTCTGCCAGATACCCTAAATCATCTCTCTCAAGTTCAAAGTTCCACAAATCTCTAGGGCCAGGGAAAAATACTGCCAGTCTCTTTGCCAAAACATAACAAGAGTAACCTTTGCTCCAGTTCCCAGCAAGTTCCTCATCTCCATCTGAGACCACCTCAGCCTAGATTTCATTGTCCACATCATTATCAGCATTTTGGGCAAAGCCATTCAACAAGTCTCTAGGGTGTTGTAAACTTTCCCACATTTTCCTGCCTTCTTCTGAGCCCTCCAAACTGTTCCAACCTCTGTCTGTTACCCAGTTCCAAAGTCACTTCCACATTTTTGGGTATTTTTTCAGCAGTGCATCACTCTACTGATACTCTACTGATACTGATTACAGTATTAGTCTGTTTTCACACTGCTGGTAAAGGCACACACGAGAATGGGCAATTTATAAAAGAAAGGTTTAATGGACTTACAGTTCCACATGGCTGGGGAGGCCTCACAATCATGGTGGAAGGCAAGGAAGAGCAAGTCACAGCTTACGTGGATGGTGGCAGGCAAAGAGAGAGCTTGTGCAAGGAAACTCCCCCTTATAATACCATCAGATCTCATGAGACTTATTCACTATCACAAGGACAGCACGGGAAAGACCTGTCCCCCATGATCCAATTACCTCCTACCAGGTCCCTCCCATAACACATGAGAATTTAAGATGAGATTTGGGTGGGGACACCGCCAAACCATATCATGTGCTATGTTTAAAAAGTATTAAATAATTAAAATTCACTGTTGAAGTTTACTCTCAAAGTTGCTTGTCAACAAAACTTTGAAAATATTAGTATAATTCTGATGTCAATGTTTATGGAGCAGAGATTTAAAACATTATGAGGGATGGAAGTTCTCTGAGGTAAAGTGGCTGGGTCAGAATAGCAGGGTCAATGGAAGAGCAGCATTGGCAAGGCCCGATGGACTTCTGTCATTTTAAATGTGACACAGAGATGACTATGTAAGTTATCCTGTGATTGAATTTGTAAGCAGCTGTATTAATGAGGTTACATTGAATAAACAATTTCAGTGGCATAACACTGTATGTTGAACCCCCCCGGCATTGCTAGATGGGTGCCCAGGTTGGAGAGGCAACTTTCCTCCCTGTGGTCATCCAGGAACCCAGGGTGTTTCCTTCTTGTGCATTCACCATTCCTGTGAATGGTGATCATGTAAGTTGGGTCATTCTTGTCAGACCCAGCTAAAACAAGAGTCCAGAGACCAGAGGGAAAAAGCACTCAGGGAATATAACATTGTTCTGAGAATGTAATTCTCTGCAAGCTCAGCTGCTGAAACTGCCTGCTGTAACCTGAAACCAGTTTTCTATTAGTTTCTACAATGACCTGCCAGGAAGCTAAGACTAGTTTTACCCACCACCACCAGTCACCAATTAGAGGATGCCAATTCCCTAAAATTTTACTCATGCTGATGACCTTATATAACATAGGTCTTTTTATAAAACCTCCAATCTTCTCTTTGCTCTTGGACATTCTGAAGCCCACTTGGACTATGTGTGTTCCCTGAACTGCAATTTGTGCTTTCCCAAATAAAACATTTAAATTTACAGATTCACCAACATATTTTATTTTGGCTCTGATATCTGGGGCTTCATCCCTACTTGCATCCATCAGCAGAAGAAGAAAGAGCACGAAGAAATGTCCGTAGCAGGATTTTACGGGCCTGGACTGGCAGTGGCTCACATTAATCCCACGCCTCTTCCTTCTGCAAGAACTGGCCATGTGACCACGCATAACACAAGGGAGCCTGGGAAATGTAGTCCAACTGTGTGTGTAGAGAAGGGGAGAATGGATTTTGACAGACTGCTAGAATTCTCTGCAACAGTAAACAACTTGTTTGGATTTATTGTGTTTCTCCAATTTTTATCGAGTGTCTGCTGTATTCTGAGCACTGTGCTAACAGTTGGACAGAGAGCTAATTCAGCAGCATCTTGACCTAGGAGAAGCTCTCAGTATTTAGAGGGAGACGAGACATTGTACGGAGTGCTTGCTATCCTAAGAGACAGAAGGATAAAGTGAAAGTCTTAGAAGCCCCATGAATTATTCTAGAATGGGAAACTGCCTGCAGAAGATAGTGATTGAGTTCCACTTTTAGAAATAAACCAGATTTGTTTGGTGGAGGGAGACAGCAGCAGAAGCTATGGAAGCATGTAATTTATGTACAAGATATATTAAGGTTCTGTGCAGCAATTAAAATCAGATTTTCAAAAACAATTGAATAGCATGGATTAGGGCTCATATTAAGTGAGAAAAGTAACTGGGAATGTAAGTTGATGCCATGTTTGGAAAAAATCCGTGTCTAAGTTTAGATGAAAGCATACAAATATGTTGGGCAATAGTTCTTAAATTTTATAAAATACACTGTTTAAGTAATCCAAAGGATTCCATCAATGGGCTTTGGTTTGATATACTATTTTCTCTAAGCCAGATATACATAGTTGTGATGTTGGCCAGTCATTCTCAACATTTCCCAGCACTGCTGCCCCTTTTCCCCTACCCCCTACCCTGCTATGAGACAGTGACCTGGTGTCTATTTTCTGCCCTGGAATCTATGTGCTCAATAAATATTCTCTGAAATACCACACTTGGAAGGAGACCTCCTTTTTACAATGTGAAATGAAGAAACAATGACTTCCTCTCGAAGTTATCTTCCAAACATTGATTCTTACGAAATTTGGATATGATCTAACTGCAAGCCCATAGCGATATCTAAATTTGAACGTTGGCTTCTTTTGCTGATGCCAAATGCAGAGCCCTGCAGCATTTGTGTGTCATGCTCTCATGTGACCACCAGAGGACAGTGCATGACTGCTATGACATCGTTTACTTCAAAATGTTTGCAAGTGAGCCTTCTTGAAAAAATGTTTTATAAAAACTTAAGAAATTTGTTTTTTCCTTTAAAATAAGAAATTATTTATTTAACAGCAAATAAAGTTTAGAAGATTTAGTTCTGTACCTTAGTTCAAACTATCCGTATTTTACAGTCTATAAGGCTCATTGTCAGCACCACAAAGCTGTCTAACCAATCTTATCTATCCTGTGTGATAGGTTTTCTTTGTTCTCTTTTAAAGGTAAAAGTCTAAGAAAATGTTTCATAAATCTAACTCTCAGAACTTGAAGTGGAATACTTCTAGTTAGACTATGTAAAAACTTGGGTTGTACCTTGTTATTTTCACTCAGCAGATACCAAAAGGAAAAAAAAAAAAAAAGGAGAAAGAGAAAAAATGAAAAGAATCGTTTTACACCATGAATTTAGGCTTTCAGTCAATATGTTGAATTTATAACACTGAAGCATCAGAAGTAACCTAATAATGTCCTGCTCCATCTTTCCTTTCCATTGATAATTTTTAAAAAGGCAACCAAAAACATGTTTCATTCATTCTTCAAAATAAGTTGCAAAGAAGGATCGCAACAGTGAATGTCCTCATCCACACCTCCATTAACATCTCAGTGTTGCTCACCATAACCTGCCATGAACTGATTCAGGAGCCACCTAGAGTTTTTATTCACGGCTTCGGAATGTACCATGTTTCCTATACCAGAAGCCTGGTCAATGTCAGTGTCTCTCTGTTCAGAGGTCATTACAACGACTTTTGTCATGGCTGGCCTTGTCTTACCATTGTCAAAGAATCTGTGCCTGTGCATATCACGTTTCAAGACCACATTTCCCAAGCTAGAAATGTTTTTCAAGAACCACAGGTACTTCCAGTAAGCTAGTTGTTCAAACTACAAAGTTCTTATCCGTTTTAAAAAAATTTAATTGAAGGTTAGTACCTCTTCTTTCTGACAGAAGTACAGGGTTCATTATACCATGGGTGAAAACTAAAGTTCATGTATACGAATGGCCAGAGAGGTCTGAAGTTTTACAAAGCCCTTAACATCACTCGAGTGCACTTGGCATTGGCCAGACCACAGTGGGAAACATCCCAGCAAACTGAGTAAAAGAGACTTTTCCAAGTACACGATGGTCATCCAGGCTCCATGTCAGTCACATAAAAATTTGAGCAACGTGTAATCCCATCCCCACCCTCACACCGAAGCCTTGCACCTCACAGAATATCTTGATGTTCCTCATTACTAATGACAGCTGCTCCCATTTCTGCTGCCGTGGCAAGGAGTCTTGGCACTGTCTTAGCAGGGCTTGGAATATGATCAGTTACTGGGTTTGAATGCACGAGTCTGACTCCTTCATCCCAAGCTTCATCATTTGGAGAAGGACACGGAGCGTAAGTTCTTCTGTGCTTTTCACCTACCCTAGCTAAGTACCATGTTTCTTCAGAGAGTGAGTCTCTTGGGCCCCGGGGAACAGAGTTGACCAAATGATGGGTGTCCTCTCTGAGCTTCATGTTTTCAACAAAGACATCCGGTACCACCCAAGTTCTTGAGCTACACCTTGATTTAAGATCCCATAAGCTTGCTGTTATTTTATCAATAGCAGACCCTGGTGTGGCATCTTGTGTAACTTTAAGAGAGTACAGGGTGGCAGCTGAACCAGAACCACACAAGAACACTCCAGTCTCTTCCCTGATCGTTGCTGAGGTGAGTACTGCACTGGGACAGTTGCGGTGAACCATACACTGACAGTGTGTACGTATTTCTGTTTCATTGGATATAGCAAAGATGTCTTTGTTTTCTGATGGAAGAGTTCGGAACTATCCTTCATAAATGCCATCTCCACATTTGTATCAAATAGATGTCTTCTAATTTAACATTCCCACAGGCTTCCAGGTCATTCTATCTCTGTTCTGGTCACTAAGGAAGTCATTCCGCAACGTCTGAGCTAGAGATTAAACTCACCAGTTTACAATACGGTGAGTGAAGAATCAAGACGCCAAAATTATTCAAGGTAAAATCTTTATCATTTCCTTCTTTCTGCAACTGGGCATGGATCTTTTTGCAGTCGACAGAATAGCAGTGGTCTAACGCACTGAAGCAGCACTGTATGGAGGGTTTTCCATCTACTATAGGACATTCAGAGAGCATATCAGGCTCATAAGAGTCATAGGCACATTGCATATGTGTCCCATGAAGCCCTCGTTCAAAAATTAAAGTTGCATTTGAACTAACTAGCAGAGCTACCGCTCCAACTCCACCTGTCAGTCTAACATTTCCTGTGGGATATACAGCAATATCTCCTACAACCTCCAGGGCAAACTGTCCATCCCAGGAGCTGGACTCAATCCAGTTAGCAACACTGAAGACAGCAGCTGGGGCTCCATAGAATGCATGAGTTGTGTCGGTTCCCTCTACATCTATATCCCCAGACTCCTCAAACAGCTGCATCAAATTAGACTTCACTGACTGATTTGTCGATGATTGTCTCTCTTCCAACTTCCATTCGCCCAATGCAATCATAGGAAAGGTCATTTCTCTCCACAAGATTCTGAACCACAGCCATGCAAAGAAAGTTGATCTCTTCTCTGTGTGTGCAGAAGCCCATCTTGGCCTGGCCCAAGCCAATGGTATACTTTCCAGCATCTATATCAACATACTTCTCCAACTTTGAAAATATTTCCTTAGCATGCCCCAGGTCTGATATCCTTTCACTGTGTCCAATCCAGGCTCGTCTTGGACTTCCTGGCGTCGTGCTCAGTTTGGTGCCTGGAACTGGATCTGGCGATGCTGTTGCCCCCTCTGCTGCCCTCCCAGCACTGCTCAGCTGCACAGCCTGCAAACCCCAGGCCATGGGCCTAATCCTAGAGAATTAGTAAAGACATATTTATTTGCTTTTATTTTCAATTTAAATGGGAAACCAGTGAAAATTCCACACAAGAAACAAATATAAGACAATCCAGTAACTGGGAGATACACCTTGTGATGAGCGCAAACTCGTAAAATTATTTGTCCAACCTCAGGATTTGTGTCCAGATTCATCTCTCCCTCCTCCATTCTAGACAGTGCATCTGTCTATAATGCACTAAAGATATTTGGTAATCATGTTTCTTCTTCTTTGTGTTAGGAATCTTTTGGTAGCAAGCGATCTGCTTATGGGACGTTGAGAATATAATGGAAACAAGGGAGGACAAAATACAGGTGATCGGCAGGAGGTCTCAGCCACAAGTGTGTCAAAGTGGACATCTCATGGTTAGCATAGGCAAGGTCTAGTATACATTGTCTGCTAGCCCCAAAGAACTCAGTGTCTGTGTGTGAACTTTGCAAAAATCTTCCCTCCCTCCCTCCCTCCTTTC
>NW_012117377.1:1766082-1776983 GCF_000951035.1 Colobus angolensis palliatus | reverse complement strand
CAGGCTAATTTTTGTATTTTTAGTAGAGACAGGGTTTTACCATGTTGGCCAGGCTGGTCATGGACTCCTAACCTCAGGTAATCCATCCACCTCGGTCTCCCCCAAAATCCTTTATTTCTTAAAAGAGGATCAGATCAGAGTAATGACAAGCGATTATATTAATTTTGAGGGAGAGATTAGGTTTTATTACAATAACCTGGTAGTTGTGCTTGCTGCCATACTTGCTATAATCCTTAGCCCCCTGCACAGGACACTGGCCGACCTGAAAGCGGAGTCTACACCTTGGTTCCGACTACATCGCAGATTCTTAGCCCAGCACCTGGCCAAGCAGAGGTGCCAAGTACAGCTGAATGAAGGCACTTGGGTTGCAAGATATGACAAGAATACTATGATGTTGGAAATTGGGACTTTCCTAGAACAGCCCAGATACGAGGTCATCATAAATATGTGTCTTGATAACCTACCAGGTCCTTTAATCCTGACTGCCTTCCCACTGCAACCCCCAGCCTGGACCTACCTGGTCCCAGGTATTTCCCAGATTCATGCTCTTGCTTTGCCTTCTCTGCTTATGTTGGCTTCCTTCATTGGCCTACTCTGTGTTACTTCACTCTAGGTCTTGGGGGTCACCTCTGATCTCCCTTGGATCTCCCTTCTCTGGATCTCCCTTCTCTGGGAACCCATTGGATCTCCCTTCTCTGGCTCACCTGCTGTCATGTTGTTTCTGGTTCTGCACTTGACTTGGATTGTAGCATTATCCCAACTCCAGTTAGAAGACCCTCCCCAGCATGCTGACCCTGGGATCCCTCACTAACCAAAGTTACCCACTCACCTCACCTCTTCTGGCATCCCCTCTTGGCATGGGAGTTCAGATGTCTACAGATGTGTAAGTAAGAAAAGTGGTTTCATGCTCTCTTACTAGAAAATAATTCCCAATTTCTGAAAAATTAGTAGAAAATTGTGGGTTTATTTGCCTTGCTTCTTGGAATAAGAAAACTTGATGACATAAAATAGAAACTGCAATATTCTGATACCAATAACAAAGAGTAATTTAAATACTGTGGCCAGATATATCCTTCTTTTATGTTCATGACGCTGTCATTTAAAAACATGGATCTTAAGATAAAACCTACTCTGCTATCTAAGGATTTCTAGAATAAGAAAGTTTTTTGCTTGTTTGTAAAAATTCTTTTTAACACAAATTGAACTTTAGAAATCAACTACTCAAATTGTTGCTTTTCATAAATGAAGCAGCCAGAACCCAGAGAAATGGTGTGTCTTGCCCAATGTCACCAATCCTTGCACTGGCCTTGAGAGAGTGCACAGGGTCTTATTCCACTTAGTATCTCCAGATTCCATGTCCATGCTTTTTAAATAGTAGGAGCTCAATAAATCTAAACAGAACTGAACTATATTGAGCAATTTGATAATGTCTTGAGATTTTCTTACTACTGGTTGTAGGTTCACCTTTGTTTCTGGTAAATCATGTTAAAATTTCTTGAGCAGAGTAACTTGAAATAGATAAGTCTCCTTTTCTGACACTGAGCAGGGAAGAATTATGCTGACCATTCTGATGAGTTTTCTGTATCCTCTGTGAGAAGCAGCACTCTAAAATCATCTGATCTGGGCTCAGAGCGGCCCAGATTGTAATATTATTTACCAGTTAATTGGAAGCAGGCAGCTAGTTCTGCTGCCCCCCACACACCTCAGCAGAGACTTCAGAAGACCTTCATCCACGGCAGGAATGGCTGAACCCAGACCGTCTCTGAGGCTGTCTTTCCTCTTGGTCAGTTCCTGGTATGAGATTTATACATGTTGGAGAGGTTCACGTTGCTGTTAGAAGGTAGGTCTTTCAGAATATTAGATTTTGTGGAACTAAATTTTAACAACAGGATTTTACTTATAAAACAATAACTATGTGAATGCATAAAGCTTGGTTTGGCTATAAATCAGCGGTGTTTTATTCATGAAACAATTTATTTAACAATAAGATGGCCTAAAATATAAGCTTTTCAGAGAAATGAGCATCCCTGGCGATTTATGATGCACAGAAAGATCTGATCTTCTGGAAAAGGAACAGAAATAAATTATGCGAGTACAACATGAAATGCAGACTTGCAGAATTCTAAAACTGCTCTTCTCCACTTTTGCTGCGGTAACTGAAAAAATCATGGCATTGATATTGATCTTTCACAATTTTTTGACAAATAAAAATTGTATATATTTAATACATACAATCTGATGCTTTGATATATATATAATGAAATGAGTATCATAATTAAGCTAATTAACATATCCATCGCCTTATATAGTTACTTAGGGTGTGTGTGTGTGTGTGTGTGTGTTGAGAACATTTAAGATCTACTCCCTCAGCAAATTTTAAGTGTTACTGTATAGTTACCATAACTATACAGTATTAGTATTGTTGTTAAGTATAGTTACTGTACTGTGTATTTGATCTCCAAAATTTATTCGTCTTACACTCGAAAGTTTGTGCCCTTTGGCTATATCCCCCAATTTCCCATTCCTCAGTCCCTCGCAACCTCCCTTCTACTCTCTCTTTCTTTGAGTTAGACGTCTTTAGATTCCATGTATCAGGGAGAATATGCAGTATTTTTCTTTCTGGTCTTATTTAATTTAGCATAATGTCCTTTATGTTCATCCATGCTGCCACAAATAGCTGGATTTCCTTCTTCTATAAGACTGAATAACATTATGTATATATCTCATCAATGGTATAGCATGTGTCAGTACCTCATTACTTTTTAAATGCTGAAGAATATTTCATTATACAGATATGCTACCTTTGTTTATTTGTTCATCAGTAGGTAGATATTTGGATTGATTCTGGGGTTTTTTGGCTATCATGAATAATACCTCTTTGAACATCTATGTAAAGGTTTTGACATATACATTAGCTTTTCTTTCTCTTGGGTATTTCTAGGGATAGCGTTGCCAGCATCAGCCCACCCAGATGCATCTCATAAGGTTTCCATATTTTATGTCTTTGCCAGTCTTGAAGTCACGCTTTCTCGTGCGAAAAGAAAAGGTGACACTTTCTCTCCTCCTTTACACTTTCACACTCTTCCTATAAAATTAAAAGCCAAGTTAAAACTCAAATATGTCTATTTTTTAAATCATGGCAATCAGCAAGTGATCCCATGGAATTTCAACTTTTTAAATTAAATGAAAAGGTAATCTTTTAATTGAAAGCAAAGCCAAGTGGTTGCTGAATATCTATCCTGTGGTGGAATGATTGAGGATGTGTCAGTGATAGTCTGCTCAGGCTGCCCACAGTTCTGTCTGGCGATCAGAGCTGGCCTTCACTCTTTCTTTCCTGGCTATCTTATTCTTAATGTCTGAAGGGTTTCCAGAGCTACTTTGATTTATTTTTTTGGACATACAATTTTTTTGGACAGAAACATTTCACATTTGAGCTTTTTTATAAAGAAATTTAATATATGGTTTCCTAGCTAGTAAACAAATAAATAATGTTATGTTGATTTGTACTTATTTGGGCCATTTAAAAATTGTGATAAAAGATAATAACACTAAATTTACCATAATAACGACTTGAAGTATACAACTCAGTGACAGTAGATCTATTCACATTATTCATTTCCAGAAATTTGTTATCATACCAAGCCAAAACTTGTTGTCCATTAAACAGTAACTCTGCAATCCCCCTAACACTCATCCCATAGGAATCTCTACTAACTCTCTGTTTCTGACTTTGCCTATTCTAAGTTCCTCATACCTGTGGAATCACACAATATTTGTACATTTCTGCCTGGCTTATTACATTTAGCATAATGTTGTTAAAGTTCATCCATGTAGTAGAACTCATTTCTTTTAAAGGATGAGTGGTATCCCATTGTATGTGTTGATGTTTACTTGTAGAATAAGTAATTTATATATTTTCTCCATGAACAACTAACTGAAAGGCAAAGTAAATTACTGATAAAAGAGACTAGAATTGGCTACAAATGGAATCCTGGAGATGTTATTTACTCCCTAATTTAACCAATTTTCTAAGTAAAACAATGAAAAGATGAGTAGGACTTGCTGCTTTTTGGTTTTTCACATGCTAATCATATAGACAGTATGCCCACAGACAGCACAGTCAAGCAGTGAGAAGAAATTCCTAACTGTCTGTTAAGAAATGCTGGAAGATTCAACATGAACTCTATCCTATGACCTGAGTGTATATAGAAACTGTTTATTCAGGTTTGCCTCTTGTTTAACTCTGCATGTTATGGTGAATTATTACTGTTAGTATTTTTAAATTAAGACAGAGTCTTGCTCTGTCACCCAGGCTGGAGTGCAGTGGTGTGATCTCAACTCACTGCAACCTCTGTCTCCCAGATTCAAGTGATTCTTCCATCTCAGCCTCCCGAGTAGCTGTGATTATAGGTGCCCACCACCATGCATGGATAATTTTTGTATTTTTAGTAGAGACGGGGTTTCACCATGTTGGCCAGGCTGGTCTTGAACTCCTGATCTCAGGAGATCTGCCTGCCCCAGACTCCTAAAGTGCTGGGATTATAGGCGTGAGCCACCACACCCGGCCCTAGAAAGCTCTGCATTTAGTTAATTTTCCATCTTGTTTTATTGATCTGAATAGAGCATGCAATTTTTGTGTGTGTTAGGTAGTTTATGTTCTGATGCTCGTGGAATGCCACAGAAGTCAAGGACCAAGGATATTTTGCTGTAAAAACCAACATGTGCTCACGTTAGAAAAACAAAAACAAAATGAAGATTTTCTTTCCTCCAGGGAGATGCTGTTTTGTCTCTTGAAGAAGCTTGGTAAGCCTTAGTGTAGGATGTACGTGATGGTTTCACATGAGACACGTTTTAAAAATCCTCTCTGATACCCTTTTTTATGTCTGATGGCCGATCTCAATCAAAAGAAGGCTTTCCCCTGCTCTGTGATGAGTGACTCTCGGCATGAAGCAAGTTAGATTCCTCCAGTCAGCAATTTGGTTTCAGTCTCAGACTTTCAACTGAAACTAAAAGAAGGAAGGAAGGAAGGAAAAAAGGAAAGAAAGAAGGAGAGAAGAAAGGAAGGAAAGAAGAAAGGAAGGAGAGAAGGAAGGAGAGAAGGAAGGGAGGAGAGAAGGAGAGAAGGGAGGAGAGAAGGAGAGAAGGAAGGAAGGAAGGAAGGAGAGAAGGAAGGAAGAGAGGAGAGAAGGAAGGAAGGAAGCATGAGTTCATTTTATAAAACTTTTATCTAATATGTGTGATGTACAAAACTCCATCTTGGAATTCCTGAGAGATATATCCTAACACCATCTCGATCCCCAGCTTTCCAAAACCACGGTGACACTGCAGCATGGGTCCTCATGGTGACATTGCAGCATTATTCACAACAAAGACATGGAATCAACCAAAATGCCCATCAGTGACAGATTAGATAAAGAAAATGCGGTAAACATAAACCATTCAATACTATGTAACCATAAAAAGAATGAGACCCCTGCTTTTGTGGGGAGGTGGATATAAATGAAGGCCATTATTCTTAGCAAACTAACTCAGGAACAGAAAACCAAATACTGCATGTTCTCACTTGTAAGGGGGAGCTAAATGTTGAGAACTCATCAATGCAAAGAAAGGAACAACAGACACTAAGGTCTACTTGAGGGAGGAGGTTGAGAGAAGAGAGAGGAGCAGAAATAATAATTATTGGGCACTAGGCTTCATACCTGGTGATGAAATGATGTGATAAAACAAATCCCCAGGAGACAGGTTTACCTATATAACAAACTTGCACATGGATACTCAAACCTCAAATAAAAGTAAATAAAAAAAGAAAATTGGGTAAGTACCCCCGTAATTCTGTACTGTCCTCTTGCATCCATTTTTCGTGTCTAGTAATAAGAATATTCTGAAGGGTACTACTACCAACTTCTGCACTGTGCAGTGGAAATTTTGGATGTGAATCCTACATATTAGCACACACACTTCACCATGCAGCTGCTGATTAATTCGTTTTTCTTAGCTATACCAGTTTCAATTTCTTAAACTATCAAAGATTGGCAAAGAAAAAAAGGCTTGGACAAGTTGTTTACTCTTTTTTCAGTTTTGCTGAGGTATAATTGACAATAAAAATTGTACATATTCCAGGTGTACAATGTGATATTGTGAGATACATAAACACAGTGAAATGATCACCACAGTCAAGCTAACTAATGTATCCATTGGCTCACATGGTTACCTTTTTTTTTTGGTTTGTGGTGAGGATACGTAAGATCTATTCTCAGCAAATTTCAAGCGTACAACACATTATACTTGACCCTTGAACAACACAAAGGCAAGGGGCACTGACTCACTGTTCAGTCAAAAATTAACATATTAACTTCTGATTCCCTCAGAACTTAACTGCTAATAGCCTACTATTGAGGTATCAGCCTTGCTGATAACATAAAAGTTTGATTAACACATATTTTGTAAGTTATATGTATTATGTACTGTATTATTTCAATAAAGTAAGCTAGAGAAAAGGAAATGTTACTAAGAAAATCATAAGGAAGAGAAAATATATTGACCATTGATTAAGTGGAAATGATCATTATAAAGGTCTTCATCCTTGTCGTGTTGACATTGAGTAGGCTGAGGAGGAGGAAGAGGAGGGGTTGGTCTTGCTGTCTCTGGGGTAGCAGAGGCAGAGGAAAGTCTGTATATAAAGGAACCTACACAGGTTGCTCAAGAGTCAACTGTATTATTAACCATAGTCACCATTCTATATAGGGCTCCAGAACTCATTCATCTTATAACCAAATGTTTATACCCTGTGACCAACATATTCCCATTTCCCCACCTCTCTACCCTGGTAACAACCCTTCTACTCTCTCTCTCTATGAGTTCAACTCTTTTGGATTCCATACAAAAGTGAGATCAGCAAGGAAAAAATAATTATAAAGATATGTAAGATAAGTAAGGATAAACATGTTATCCTTGTATTTGTGCTATTCACTGTCTGGACTTAAAAGACACCATTCCTCAGTTAAATTTCAAACATATTATATATATTTGCTTATCATATATACATATATCATCTTGCTGTCTACTATATATAGATATATATATCTAGTGTGTATATATATAGTAGTATGTATATGTAGTATATGTAGTAAATACATAGTGTTATACCTAGAATCAAATGGAATTATACTATAAATGTTTTATAATCTAATGTTTGGTTTTAGAATATAACATGAATATCATTCCAGGTGACCAGCTTTTAAACTCTGGTTTTCTATAGCACTTGCTTACTTTTGCATTATTTTCTCTGCCTGTGTAGCAGGTATGTATCATGCTTTGCCAATACATATGAAGGCAACATGGAAGCAGGATTTGTGTTGTGCCTTCCATAGCCCTTGATAGACTGATGGATACATTAATGCTATTTAATAAGTGACTATAAAATTAAATTAGTGAATAGTATTGAATCTAGCTAGACACTGTTTCATATTTAAATGTTAAGGAGTGGACATCATACAAGGTAATCAAAAAGGTAAATGGGCTAGGAAGTTGAGTTCTGTGTAAAACAAAAGCCTTAATTGGTTATAAACTGTTCATTCCCACCTGTATTTGACAGTCCTATGTTCAAAATTTAGTTGTAGATTAATACAACAGTGACAACCTTAAATATCAATCATCAGAACCTCCGTCAGAGAACTTCAATTACAACAAGGGCCTTGCAGGATGAAAATTCTTTAAAATTTTTTATAATCACACCAATAATCTGAAAATTCTTTGATTTTTTTAGCATTCACAATAATAAAAAATCAAGGAAAATATTGTCTTTCACATCTGGAAAACAGTCTATAGTTAATACCAAACTGTAGTGAGATATGAGTAGTAGCATGTACATAATAAGAATGATAAGGGTATAGTGTTTTCCAACTCTATGCCTAGGCCATGGTACATTTACATTTCACATTAAACATTAAAGCAAACAGAGATAACCTTAAACTCTAAAGATGTTTTATATCTCCTTTGTTATTTATAAGAAAAGCAAATAGGTTTACCTAATATAATGAAACCGGGCAGAGATTTCTATAGTAAGATGAATTTATTAAAGAAAAGTCAATATATCAGTTTTAGCAGCTGAAATACTGCTTCAATTTTAAAATGAGCAGTTCATTGGGATTTTATTTAGGAAAGGCAAGAAACTAAAAGAAAATAATTAATGACAATAAAATAAATCTAAACACTTTGGCAGAATACATACTTCCTAAATATTATGCTTGTCTAGGGTTTCACTTTGAATATACTGTATTCTTTTGGGGGAAGTTGCATTTGGAATATCAACTGTAATTCAATAAATTTCATTATAAAAATAGTTTTTTTGTTATCCTGTTATTTTCTTGTTACATGAAGTACCACTGTCATGTAGGTGTATTTACAATGAATATGTTTCAACAAACATTTTCTATAACAACATAATCTCCTATGCATATGCAATTGTTTGGGACAAAGAAAGATTAGGAGAGAGACAAGCAAAATTGACTTAAAACTGATTTATCTGGTAGACTAACTCCTTTGACTTCACAATCTCTAATACCCCAGCTATTAACATCTAAACTTCCAAAGCAGAGAGGAAAATAACCCAAGAATTAGCAGCTAGGAGATAATTTCCCTTTTATGATTTAGCCTGCTAGTGGGGAAAATTTTCCACTTACAGCAGCACCTGCCAAGGAGGTACAAAACTGAATACTGTGTTCAAGTACAGTGGTTCTAACCAGCTAAAGTTGTTAAAGGGCCATTAACCTTGAGTGATTCAATACATTGGATCCCCAGCAGACTGAACCAAAGTCTCTGTCCTGGCCAATGAACAGTGAGAATTGTATCAGCTAATCTCACACAGACACTTCAAGAATATTTCTGGAAATCCAAAGGTCTCCTACATGTTGAGACATCCCCTCAATTTCTTCCCCTTTATGAAAATGTGGGGAGGTTATTTGAAGACTCAGTAAAAAGTCAAACAACATCTTGTGTGGATGGGATTTGTCCTGCATAGTGCTGCGTATCTCTTAGATAAGTGATCGCTATGTGGCATTACTACACATAGGTCTAAGACAAAGAGGTACCTCTTGGTCAGAAGACAAGGGTCTAAAAACCAAAAGATACCTCTCACGCTCACATATAATAATCTAATATTTAAGAATTTTACTTCTCCTTCCTGTAACTCTGAGCTTTGCTTGTAGTAGTGTTTTAGATACAAATAAAGGAATCCTTAAAACCAGATGCAAAAGTAGTTCTCTTGCATTGGAAGTTGAATCTGCCTCCTAATCTTTTCATGGTATTCATTACAGGGAAACAGCCGAATCGTTGTGGTGCTACTTGAATGGTTAATACTAACTACAACGTAAAACAGAAAAACTACATAATGGGTATAGGAGGAGTATGGATAAAATTCAGATGATCCCAATGGAGATTTTTTAAATTTCATACTCTCATATTTTTTCATAAGAGTATGTCAGGATACACTTCAATATACAACTAAGATGGACTGAAAGGGATTCGATTTACTTTCCTGTCTAAAATAACTAAAAAACAAAATGTATAAAACATACAAAATATATGAAGCAGCTGTTTGCTAGACAATGAACATTAAGCAACAAGGGACAGTGATCCTTCAAAGACGAGAAATAAACTGAAAAGCCAGATGGTTGCCCCGATTTACTACTAGGGAAAGTTTACAGACCGTGGTGCAGAAAGGGGAACACGGGCAGTGCCCAGAATCTTGCAGAGTTGTGGAGATGAATCTGGGAACCTGCAGAGGACAAGGCAGTTATATTTTCCAGGACAGAGCTGTGCCAGAGAGGAGAAGATTGACAGAGAGAGAGCCCAGATATCTGCAGAGAATCCCCTAGTATGTTCAGATCAGTTCTGCATGTGATGAAACTACTCAAGTGTGGAGAAATAATCACCAAAAAGAATTAGAGGGAATTATCCTTGGAGCTCATACAGGGCTGGAAATAGTGCCTGTTCCCAAAGGTAAAAGTGAAAAACATAATTCATAGAGCATCTGCTAAAGGACTGAGAAGGATGCTGTCTCCAGGGTGGGAAACATTAACAACTCTAGATTGAAAAACTTTTGATCCCACCAAATGCAATAAAAAGCAAGACCCAAAAGGATCAAACTAAAATTAATTACATCTCAGAGCAAAACTGAAGAACATTTCTAGCAATGCAAAAATATCCAGCACACAAGAAGATAAAAATCCATTATTTTCTTCCAATAAAAACTTACTAGGAAGGAAGGAAGGGAAGGAAAGAAGGAAGGAAGGAAGGAAGAGAGAGAGAGAGAGAAAGAGAGAGAGAGGGGGACAGGAGGAGAAAGGGAGAGGGGGGAAGGATGAAGGAAGGGAAAAATGAAGGAAGGAGGGTAGACAGGAAGGAAAGAAGATACAACTCATATTAAAGAAAAAAATCCCTGAGTGGAAATTGACCCATAATTGACAAAGATGGTAAGATTAGCGAACAAGTAACTTAAAACAGAATTATATCTCAATTCATTCTGCTCACTATACTAGAGGAAATATACTAGTGAAAACACTGACCAAGTCAGATATAGAGGACATAAGAAAGAGAGAAATTAAACTTCTAGAGAGAAAAAATACAAGGTGTGAAATGAAAAACACACTGGGTGAGATGAAAGCAGATTTTATACTGCAAAAGAAAATACTTGTAAATTTTAAGACAGGGCAATAGAAATAATCCAACATGGACAGAAAACATGGAAAAAGAGTTTTATTAAACAAAAAGAGCATCAGTGAGCCTCGGGACAACTTCAAGGGTCTTATTGTAGTTGCAATTATAGTCCCTGAAGGAGATGGTAAAGATAGAGTTAAAAAAATTTAAAATTTGAGGGCCACAATCTTTTCTTTCTCTCTCTT
>NW_012117377.1:1695729-1765747 GCF_000951035.1 Colobus angolensis palliatus | reverse complement strand
TTTCTTTCTTTCTTTCTTTCTTTCTTTCTTTTCAACAAGGTCTCCCTTTGTTACTCGGCCTGGAGTGCAGTGACACAATCATGGCTCACCGCATCCTCAACCTCCCAGGCTCAGGCAATCTTCCCACCTCAGCCTCCCAAGTAGCTGGGATCACAGGGGCACACCACCATGCCCAGCTAATATTTGTATTTTTTGTAGAGACGGGATCTTGCCTACTCCCCAGGAAGGTCTCAAACTCCTGGGCTCAAGCAATCTGCCCGCCTCGGCCTCCCAAAGACTGGGATTACATGAGTGAGACACTACATCCAACCTCAAAATTTTCTACATGTCAAAAATTACAAAACAGGGAAACTCAATGCACAAGAAACTGCAAGCACAAGAAGCTTCAGGAAACGACACCAAAGCACACCAATTACATTTCTGAAAACTGGTGATAGAAGAAAATCTGAAAACCGACCAGATAAAAGATTTCACAAAGAAATAAAGACAAGAATGACAACTGATCTCTATTAAAACTAACGAGTAAGATTTTGGGTCAGTGAAACGGGTTAGATCAGGTAACAGTTAAAGACGAGTCAGTCACCAAGGAAATCCATGGGAACTCTGAGGAGGTTTCCGTGAGCGCCATTTCGGTATCCCAGGGTTAAAGAGACCTTTAGAAAAATTACCAAGGCTTCAGAAGATTTGGGCCAAAATGCTATAATTTGGTTAGAAAATTTGTGGCACCAATACCCAACCAACACTGGATTGGGTTTTTGTTGGTTCTGGGAGACGGTGCATAGTTACTATTATAATCATACTCTGTTAAATATAAGATTCATTTATATTTCATAATTTTATTTATTTTTTTTCAAAATGGGTTGCCAAGCATGCTTTTTCTCCATAACTTCTTTGAAGAACTGACCTCTAATAAAGTAGCAGCCTCCTAGTTCCCATTATCCATGCTAACCACCCCCTTTTGGGTCTGTCTTCCACAGTATACAGGAGCTCCAGGTAGGCAGACAGCATATTGGGTCTTTGGTGAGAGGCAGAGCCCCCTCCCCACTGAAGCTGAATATGAAGGATACCAGGGCTGGTGGCTGGTGCAGGGGTAGAGATGTCGGTCGTTGCTGGAGGATCCTCTGTGAGTTGGTGTTTCCAGCTGTGCCCACCTCCAAATCTGCCAGCCAGAGACTCTGACCATTCTGAAACTTGCACAAGCACCTTGTGAGCTTTGAGAAGTTCTCTCCTGTTCACACAAGCTAGAGTGGTGCTGCTATTACAGCTGAGAATGTCATCTGTCTCCTACATATTCACTGTGGTGTCTATAATTCGCTGACCTCACCTTACAAGTGCTTTCCTGAGTGAGAGGAAGGAGCACTGGGCTTGGAGGGAGACCAAACAGGCAGGGTGGCCAGACCTGCCCCTTCTTCTCTCCTGGGTGACAGTGCCGGACTGCTTTGCTCAGAAGCTGAGTTATGGAGCAGAAGGGGCTCAGCAGGGCTTTCTGGGCTCCCTGGTTCATTTCAGGCACCCTGGTGGTCTCCACTGCTGGCTTGTCTACCTCCCTTTGTTCCCCCAGGCTCAGCCCTAGGATCTCTGCAGCCCTTGCTTTCCTCAGCAAGCCTTCACCCTGATAAAGAGACTCACATCTTGGAAACTGCAGCCAATGCCTTGAAAATGTGTCTACATTTATATTTTTGATCCAGAAGTTTCACTTCTAGAGTACTGTCTTTGAAAAAACGGAGATTTATGGATGCAGGTGTTTCCTTCAATGAGAGTGGAAAAGGGAAAATGGCCCAATGTCCAACAGCGGAAGGTGCTGAGTAAGATGTGACACAGGGCCACTGAAATGCACAACGGCTAGAGAATGTCTGGACAGTGTCCACCTGTGGGGACAGGAGGTCACAGAGGCGCACGGGCTACACATGGGGGCCAGGACAGGAGGAGGAGCATCTCATGGGGAGGGCACTGTGTCTGGGTGGAGGGACAAGATCTTTTATTTTATTTTTCATTAATGTTGAATTCCTTCTTTTACTATTAATATATTGCATATTTTTGGCTTTGTAATAAAATGTCTATAAAAATTAAAACTAGGTGATATACATCAATTATTTAATAGGTGAGTGTTAAATGGATAGTATTTAATATGATGTGATCTTTTTGTAATTATAAAGACAAGACGAACATTCTAAAATATTTAAGTTTTACTTAAAGGAGAAAATAAAATATTTTCAATGTTCCACCATCACATTTGATCATCAGTAAATGGTTTGGCCACATCTCTCAGGTTGTGTCTCTCACTGTCTCTCTCCTTCCCTGTCAGTCTGTCTCACTGCCTCATATGCACATTCATTTACATATATGCGTGCCTGTGTGTTTACATGGTATATATTTATTTTTTAAAAAATAAGATCCTCAATGCTGCACTTTTTCACATCAATTTCCTTGCAGTCTTTCCCATGTGGGCACACAGAGACCCACCATGCCCACCTCAGCAGCTGCTTGGCATTCCCTGGTTACACAGACCCAATTTTCTTCACCCATCCTCTCTACGTGGATGTTAATGATGTTTGCAATTCCTTGTTATTTCAACCGGTGCTGTGAGGAAGAGTCTTAAAAATAAATCTTGAAACATGGTGCACCAATGTCTACGGGATGAAGTCCCAGGGTTATCACTGCTGGCTAAAGAGGCAGCAGTTTAGAGCTTTGATAGACGCTGCCAGCTCAAGAGAGGCGTATCCCTAAACTACTCTCCCAGGGCATCTCCTGGGGCCTCTGCTTCCCACATTCTCCACATTCTCACCAGTGCTGGTTGTCACCTGACATGCAAACCTGCCAGTCTGATGGGGACAAGTGACAGCTCAATAATGTGTTCAGGTGAAGAGGTCAGCCCTCCACTCCAGGGGGATGGCATTTGAGCAGTGCCTAGAAACAAGGACGGGGCCGGGGGCTGGCTGTCAGCCGAAGGGCTCCTGGAAGTGGCAATGATGTGATCCTGTGGCATTTCCTTATTCCCTTGCTGCCGGCTCATGCAGAGAGGGCAGACTGGGCCCTTGGCAGAATGTCTCTGTGTGTGAATGTGTGTGTTTCTGTGGAGTTTTGTTTACTGTATATGTATGTATATGATGTTTTTCTGTTCATCATTATAAAAGTAATATGAACATTATAAAATATTTCAGTATCACTTAGAGGAGAAAATAAAATATTTTCAATGTCCTACCACCAAATCTGACCATATTAAATGGTTTGGCCAGATCTCTCAGCCTCTGTCTCTCTCATTGTCTCTTTCTCTGCCAGTCTCTCTCACTGTCTCACATTCACATTCATTTACATAAATGTGTGCATGCATGTTTATATGGTATGTTATTTATTTTTTTAATGAGATCCTCCATGCAGATGATCAGCGTGCTTCTTCACATTCATAACATGTTTATATATGTGTGTGTATATGTATATACATATACAAATATAACTCTATACACTATATATGTGCATATACGCACAGGTAGTGTTTGTGTCCCTCTTTCTGCATGCGGCTCCCTGGACTGGTGGTTGGCACCCACGATTCCTTTGAGCACTGCTGATGAGCTGCGGGATGGCCTGAGACCCCGCTGAGTGCAGGCCCCTGGGCTGGTGTGCTGATGCAGATATCACCACGGAGTCCTGGAGTAAGGGCCGCTTTCCTTCTTGGTCAGTCCCTGCCATGCGAGTCTGGAGGAAGTAGGTTTATTCTGCCACAGGTGGGGCACAGCGGGGGGTTGGAACCTCAGGGAGCACTTCTGAATATTGCACCCAGGGGGTTGGCTAAAGAGAGAGGCCATGGGAGCCTTTTTATCCAGGTTTGTGGGTGAAGTGTCAGGGTCCTGCTGCCCCAGCCATTCTTGGAAAAGAATGGGGGCTGGGAATTCCGCTGCCCATCTGTGCCATGCTACATATCTGACTACCTACCTGCATAGTTCCAGTACACCCACCATTGGACATTGGGGAACCTGAGTCCCATAGAGAAGCAGAGACTGCTGAGGGTACAGGGCATGGGCATGTCCAGAAAAGAGTGGATTCCCACCTCCTAGGCTCGACCATCTCACGTGGGGTTCCCTAAAAGACTGGGGAGTCCTGCCTAGCCTTCCCATGTGGGCCCTGTGCCTCTTAGCAAGCCCATGGGTGTGCACCCACATGCATGATGACCATAGGGCTGAAGTAAGAGGAAAAGTGGACCCTGGATGGGTCGGAGGGGAGGGTGACAAGGGAAAAATAAGAAAGAGGCTGCAGGTAGCTCTGCAATGGGGCAGGAGCACCCACTCTCCTAGCACCATGACCAGGGCCATAGCCTTGGAAGGAGAGAGATGCCAGGATGCTGGGCTGGGGGCATTGAAAGGTACCCGGGGGTCTGCCTGGTCTGGGACCATCTCACTGCAGTCAGAAGACGATGGTACCTGGGGTTCCATGTTCACCATTCTGGGTACCTTCAACCCTTCAACTGAGACAAGACCCCCTAGGGTGAGGAGGGCTACAGGCAAGAGGGCCTCAGTTTCCCTCTTTACATATTGTGATGCTAGGAGTTGGTCACCCCAAGGTTCCCACAGGTTTAGAAAGTGTCTGTGGCTCCAGGTTCCCTGTAGATGACTTACTGAACTCCGCGGTCCTTGGAAAATGCTTTCTATTTCCTCGGAGTCTTTTGCAGCACAGAGAGTCTTGGGGGACTGGAGGACTGAGATGTGGGGTAAGGAAGAACATGGCAGAACGCTGAACTACTCATCTCGAATAAGGCAAAGACAATCTGTTACAGCCTCGAGTCCTCACTGGAGATGAGCCCATAGTCACTGCCCTGGCTGTGGTGAAGTGGCCTGATGAGTGAAATGGACTGCAGAGCTAGTACTGGCAATAGGGGGCCAAGGAAAGTTTCCAGGGTCCCTCTCAATGCCCTGGATCCTGCAGTTCCTGCTCCTTTGTTCCTTGAAACCAGGGAGAGCTGATCCCTTGAAGTCACTCAAACAAAGGTGCTTTGGTTGGTGGTTTTTCTCCCTTGGGTGCAGGGCTAGCATCAGCCACCAGGGAGGCTGGGCCCACCGTGCTCTGCTGGAGCAACTGGAGCCAGGGAGGAGCCACCAAGGGGTCACTCTGGTCATTCCCTTGCCACCTCCTATTATGAGCATCCACCTTCACAGCCTGCGCTGCTAAGGGAGGAATGTTGGAACGAAGGGCTCGAGATCCTCTCATTCATTCATTCGCTCATTCATTCAGTAACTAGGCCCTGAGCACTCACTTTCTTCAGCCTCTATGAATGAATGATATGGTCCTTGCCCTCTAAGAGCTCACGGTCTGGATGATGAGAGGACAAAACCATGAAAACAAATGTGATCAGAAGAAAAGAGCAAGCATAATGTTGAAATAAAGCAGAGTGTGTAAGTGTGAGATGAAGGCCACTTTGTGGCTGGGGGGTTGGAAAAGGCCTCATGGAGGTGACATTTATCCTTAATGATCAGGCCTCTCTGCCAGTACTGCCAGCTTCAGGGTGGTCATGGATGGGGCTGGCCTCTGGACAGGAAGGGGCCAAAGGCCTAGGAGCCCAGCCCCTGCAGGAGAGCCCTGGGAGGCCAGTGAAGAGGACAGGCCAGCGCTTTGACTCTTCTCCTGTTTCCTGCCAACCCTCTCAGAATCGCCTCCTCCATGCTGGGCACCTGGATGGATCCTTACTCCAGTGATTTCTATCAGCCCCCACAGTTGCCCCCTCTCAAGGTGCTGGGGCCTATCTGCAGCTCAACACGCCTGGCCCGGACTTGCAGCAACATATCCACCTTCTCCTGGCTCAGTTGGAGCATCCAGAGCCCACTGAAGCAGAGCCCGAGTGTGAGAAGGCCTGGGGGTGGGTTCATATGAGCATGTAGGAAGGGGACAGGGCTGGACCGCACAGAGCAGGGCTGCCAGAAGCTGGGAAGGGGATGCAGCAATGAGAAACTCAGCCCAATCATGTGGCCGACTGCAGTCTGGAAGACTTCCTGGGTGTAGAGTTTCTCTGAGCATCTCGGAAAAGCAGAGGGAAGATTTTTATCAGTGGAAGGCACATGGAAAGTCAGTTATGTTGTTGATCTTTCCTCCTCTGGCAGCTCCAGGGTCAGCTCCAGTCCAAACTCAAAAGCCATCTCCAGAGTGTGTGTGAGGGCTAGGTCCACCACCACTCCAGCTCCAGGCTTAACCAGCTGCTCTAGCGAAATCTGCAGAGCTGAAAGCAAGAGCAGCAACAACCGTAGCACCAGCTCCCAAGCTCCTTTGCAAGCTCCATCAACAGCTCCAGCTCCAGGGCTAAGGCAGTCTCAGCAAGGGCACCAGACTCAGCCATGCAGCCACTGCAGCCTCTGGCCCCAGCTCCAGCTCCAGAGCCCAAGTCAGCTCCAGCTCCAGCTCCAGCTCCAGGTCTTGAGACAGCAGAACCTACTGCTGTTTCATAATAGCCATCCTAGTGAGTGTGGAGTGGTATCTCATTGTTGGTTTGATGTTAATTTCCCTGATATCTAACGTTGCTCATCATCTTTCATGTGCTTGTTCACCGATTGTACATTTTCTCTGAAGAAATGTCTATGCAAGTCCTTTGCCCATTAGTAGTTGGATTGCTTGTGTTTCTGTCCTTGAACTGTAAAAGTCCATTATATTTTCTGGGTACAAAATCTTTATTAGATTTATCACTTAGCAATATTTCCTGAAGTCTTGAGTTGTCTTTATACTTCCTTAAAGGTGTGTTTTGATGCTCAAAAGTTTTTAATTTTGTTGACATACAATGTATCTGTTTTTCTTTTCTTTTTTTCTTTTACTGGTAGTGTTTTCAGTGACATGTTTAAGAAACTCTTGGCCAGGTGCAGTGGCTCATGCCTGTAATCCCAGCACTTTGGGAGGGCAAGGTGGGCAGATCTCAAGGTCTGGAGTTCGAGACCAGCCTGGCCAATACGGTGAAACCCTGTCTCTACTAAAAATACAAAAATTAACTGGGTGTGGTGTGTGAGCCTGTAATCCCAGCTACTCAGGAGGCTGAGGCAGGAGAATTGCTTGACTCCGGGAGGTGGAGGTTGCAGTGAGCTGAGATCATGCCATTGCACTACAGCCTGGGTGACAGAGGGAGACTCCATCTCAAAAAAAGGAAGAAAGAAAGAAAGAAAGAAAGAAAGAAAGAAAGAAAGAAAGAAAGAAAGAAAGAAAGAAAGAAAGAAAGAAAGAAAGAAAGAAAGAAAGACAGAAAGAAAGAAAGAAACTCTTGCCAAATTCAAGGTCATAAAGATTTGCTCCTATATTTTCTTCTAAGACTTCTAGTTTTACTTATTAATTTAGTTGTTTCATTTGTTTGCAGCTAAATTTTTACATCTTGATGTATTGAAATCCAACTTGACTCACTGCATAATTTTACATATGTGCATGTGTGAAAAGATACATCTTCCAGTTAGTGGATAACCTTCTATTTATTTCTTATAGGAAATTTTTTACTATTTTTCAAATTATATTAAAGAATAATAGCAAATGAATATTTATTTAGACATTCTGTAAGATGATAAAACGTGTTTTGAATGCTAGCTTATGGGAGTATTGAGGTGGGGCACTCACTGTCCTAAGCAGTCCTGCACTGCCCTCTGGTGGCCTTTTATTGCTCATGTGTTATCATTTACTTCCAAAGACCTTCCTTCTGCCTTTCAGAAGGCAGATGTTGACATTTTTGCACTTCTTTGTTTCACTTAGTTAACATATTAAATTCGGAGTTTAAAAGTGTTTTATATTTCTTTAGGAATAAAAATAAAAGTAGAAATAGCTTTAAGAAATTCAACTCTAGCTTCGTAATACACTTACATATAATCGTATGTGGCACGTATTCACACACATAAAGGTATGAATCATAGTACACTGTTACATATAATTATTCCAGCCTTCTGGAATTCCTCATTATGACTTTGTAATACGTTTTGCAATATGAATGGTTTATTTAGTATTTTATGTTGATCAGTATATAGTGCTCAAATTCCCAGGTGTGTTCGTATTTAAATTTCTTTACAGGTTTTTCAAGTATAGTCAATTTCACAAAGAACCAATCAATTTAAAATGTACAATTCCATTTTTGAAATGTATATCCACAAAACTATCACTGCAATTAAAGTAGTGTACATGTATCCATTACCTCTAAAAGATTGTTCTGATTTCTATTTAAAAATCCATTGTTAGCTTGATGTACAGATAACTTCCATTTGTCCCCTCAGATTCACTCTTCACTTAGGGTAGAGGTCGTCTGTACAATGAAGGAACTGCTTGATCTTGTTTCACTGTACAATTAGGAACCCATAATAAAAGACAGATCTGAAGATAGATGTTAAAATAGCCAAGATAGAGCATTGCCAGGACTGCCCTGGAGGAGATGACTATATGCTGAAAGCTTATGGGACTTTGCAGGTCCATGCTGGCAGAGCCTGGGCAGCAGGAGTGGGAGTAGGTCCAAGGTGGTGGACCAAGGAGTGAAATAAAGGTCTTGATTGGACTGAATTCATTGACATGAGAGTGCTCACTATGGATTTGGGTTCAAAGTGTTGCGTTGACCACTTGCTAGTGGTGTTGATATTCTGACCTTATAAATGGCCTCCAGATAATGAGGTCAGAATGCTTGAATGTCCTTGCCATACTGCTGAGGGAGTGAGGAAAGAGTCAGAATGCATAAGGACAGGAGCCATGATGTGCAGTCTGCTCAACCATCCCTAATCTTGCCTGCTGGGAGAAAGCAGAGCTCACACTCTTCATCACGGCATCGGCAAGGGAGGCGCCGGCATCTTAGAAGAGCCCTGTGCATGGCCGTCCTTTATTGCTGCCGATGATAGTAGGGGACAGTGAAGATCGGCACGATCAGGTGGCTTGAGCGTCAGAGACAAGGTGCATGCAGTCACACAGTGTGCCATGGGGGCAGGATGGGAATTAGAGAATGTGACCACAGGGATACGTGTGAGGCATAATTGATCAGGTGTCCTTACAAATGAAATTGATGGGCAGCCTACCAAGAAAACAATCCTAGATATGATTGTTGCTATGGTGAGGATTCACTGTCTCTAAACTAGTTATGAAACATAAGCCAGCAATGGCCCGACTCTGAGCTCCTGTGCTGAGGGAGAGATGGAGCCCTTCAAGGAATGACCCTGCAATAGAGTCTCAGATATGTGCCGTGTATCTTTTCCCTCAGCTTCCCCAAATGGCTCCAAAGTCAAAGGCAATTACTGCTGTGACCACACTCTGGAAGAAGGGAGATATCTACATGCGTTTTCTGGAGAATTTTGTCTACATGTTCGGAGCGGATTTTGAGTTCCCAACATCAGAAATGCTGTGTGGCCCATCAGTTGAAGCAGGGGCTTTGGAGGTGTCAGAGGAGGAGCTGCCTTGGCCCCAAGTTAAGTTTGTTCAGTGGGATCGTGGCCTCCTCCTGTGGTTGCTCCCCAGTTCCAGAACGGATAATGGGAATAGGTAGATTTAGCAACTGGTAGAATCCCCACATTGGTTTTCTGATCCCAAGAATTTAGGTTATTAGGAAGGGAAGGCCCAAGTAGAGGTTCCTAGAACTACTCCTTCCTGAAAGTAAACTGAAGGCAACACGTCATCTATGGAGGAGACTGAGGGGTGAGCAGTGTCATCAACCCCTTGAGAAATGCAGGCTGGCAATTCCCACTGTTGCTCATTTTCCTTGCCTCTTTGGTTGCTATAAAAGCCAAGTGGGGGCTGGGCACGGTGGCTCACGCCTGTAATCCCAGCACTTTGGGAGGCTGAGGCAGGCGGATCACGAGGTCAGGAGTTTGAGACCACCCTGGCCAAAATGGTGAAACCCCGTTTCTACTAAAAATACAAAAATTAGCTGGGTATGGTGGTAGGCGCCTGTAATCCCAGCTACTTGGGAGGCTGAGGCAGGAGAATGGCTTGAACCTGGGAGGCGGAGGTTGCAGTGAGCCGAGGTCATGCCACTGCATTCCAGCCTGGGTGACAAAGCCAGACTTCATCTTGGAAAAAAAAAAAAAAAAAGCCAAACGGGTCATGGAGATGGACAGTGAATTTCCACAAACATAATCAGATGGAGACGGGAGTGGGAGCTGCGACTGTTTGTAGGATATCTCGACAGAAGCAATACTTCAGTTACAGTGTCTGGCAGAGGAGCAGGCCCGGCAGGCCTGCTGTTGGGGGAGGGACTCGAGAATGGCATGAGACCCCTTGCCTGTTTAAAGGACAAATTCCTTTAAAGGAAAACAAAAAAGACTACACTACATCAATGGCTAGTGTTTGTTTTCGTATGTATATACTGATAGAATTGACCTCCAAGAAGTTCAACCTTTTCTCCTTCTCTCCTCTTAGCAAGATAATTTATTGTATTTTTTTAAGTGCAAGTGGCTCATTTTTAGAGTAACCTTAACAATATACTTCAGGAGCCCAAATTTCCCGCTATCATTTTTTTCTTTAATTTTTTTATTGACACATGATAATTATACATATTTATGGGGAATGCTATATTTTGATACATGCATACAATGTGTAATAATCAAATCAGGGTAATTCGGATATTTGAAACCTCAAGTTTTGGGGCCAGGCGCTGTAGCTCACACCTGTAATCCCAGCACTTTGGGAGGCTGAGGTTGGCGGATCACCTGAGGTCAGGAGTTCGAGACCAGCCTGATCAATATGGTAAAACCCTGTCTCTACTAAAAATACAAAAAATTAGCCAGGCATGGTGGGGGATGCCTGTAATCCCAGCTATTCTGGAGGCTGAGGCAGGAGAATCGCTTGAACCCGGGAGGCAGAAGTTTCAGTGAGCCGAGATCGCGCCAGTGCATCCAGCCTGGGTGACAGAGTGAGTGAGACTCCGTCTCAAAATGAATAAATAAAAACTAAACCCCAAACCTCAAGTTTTATGATTTCTTCTTGTTCTTCTTCTTTTTTTATTTTTTTACTTTTATTTAAATTCAGGGGCACATGTGCCAGTTTGTTACACAGGTAAATTGGTGTCATGGGGGTTTGTTGGACAGATTATTTCGTCACCCAGGTATTAAGCCTGGTACGCATTAGTTATTTTTCCTGACTGTCTGCCTTCTCCCACCTGCCACCCTCCCATAGGCCTCAGTTTGTGTTATTCCTCTCTATGTGTCCATGTGTTCTAATCATTTAGTTGCCGCGTGTAAGCGAGAATGTGTAGTATTTGGTTTTCTGTTCTTGTGTTAGTTTGCTAAGGATAACGGCCCCCAGCTCCATCCATGTCCCTGCAAAGGACATGATCTCGTTCTTTTTTTATGGATGCACCTCCTACTCTCCTTTATTTCCAGTTTTTATAGAGAGGTGAAGATGCTACTTTTTGAGTTGAGGCTTAAGTGAGATCGCTATGTGAGCTGATGTATCATCTGTGCTAATGTTTCCTCCAAGAGAGGCAAATATTGTGGCAGATACAGCTCATTGTTCAGAAGAATTAATTTTTTCTTCTTCCTAAATACCTTGCATTGAATGTGGCCAGGTGACTGCGTTCTAGTCAATGGGATATGAATAGAAATGATGTGTTGAACTTGGGTTGTGATTTTGAGATGCGGTCATGCCTGCTTTTGCTCTCTACTCCCTCAATCTGCTGGTTGAAATCTGATATAATTTAAGAAGTCTGTCCCTGAATCACATGTAGAGAAAAACTGCCTGTCAACCAGAAAAATCTGCTTGGGCTGTTATGTGAATGAGTAATAAACTTATTATTACTCACTGTCCTATTGTATTATGACACTGAAATATTACTTTTGTGGTTAGCATTAATGTAATTAATAAAAATGTCTGGGTGGGTCATATAAAATATCATTAATATCAATGACTTATATAAAATAAATGATTTTGCTGGATAAACCTTTTGAGCTCCATATGTGTGCTAAGCACCTAAGACTACTAGTGTTTAGTCACTCTCCACTGTCCTCTTCCATGCTAATAAAATGTCTGATTTTATTTGGGAACACGGCTGAGAATAAAGTTGACAAGTGACCTCCACTGTGTGTCATGGGTATGGCCATGTGACTAAATTATGACAAAGTGGAAATTCTAATCATTATATAATCAGAAGATATAATCAGAAGTATCATGTGGTAGATAACGAAATCTTTCCTTAAAAGATAGATGCTTTCTACAATGTGCCCTTTTCATTTCAGTTCTTTTCTCCAATCTGCTCTCTGGAATGCTGATGTGATGGCTGGAAGACTGGCTGCTATCCTTAATCATGAGGATGAGTGCCCCTAAGGAGGATGGAGTGGTGGGGTAGAAGGAACCCAGGCAACAGTGATTTCATGGATGACCTATGTTGAGACTTACACATGAGGGAGAAATAAGGAGTGATTTAATTGTAAATCACTCTTATTTTGGGCTCTGCGTTATGTTTGGTCACTCTCAATTTTAAATCAAATATGTAGTATTAAGGGATAAATAAACATGTACCAGGCTCAAACATTTTGAAAGGACAGCATAAGAAGACACTATATTTGCATAAGTCTATTTGCTAAAAAAAAAAAAAAAACAAAGTCATCTCCTAAAAAGTGCAGCCTAAGGAACAAGAGAATCATTCTTAGAGATTTAAGATGTATACTACTAAAGGTGTATAGCTGTAGATGTGAAGGTGCAAGAGTCTTCACTGAATAAGTCTCGTGTTAATTTGCTGAGGCTTCCAGAAGAAAGTACCACAAACTGGATGGCTTGAAAGCCAGAGATTTATTGTCTCCCAGTCTGGAGGACAGAAGGCTAAAATCAAGCTGTCTGCACCATTGGTTCCTTCTGGGGGCTGTGAGGGAGATGCTGCTCCATGCCTCTTTCCCAGCATCCGGGGGTTTCCTGGCAATCGCTGGTGTTCCTGGACTTGTAGCTGCATCACCTGAATCTCTGCCTTCCTGTCCACATGGAGTTCTCCCATTTTGTGTCTCTGTGTCCAAATTTCCCGTCTATAAAGACACAACTTATATTGGATTAAGAGCCCACCCTACTCTCTCTACCCCAATATGATCACATCCTAACCTAATCTTTAATCTGCATCTGCATCAACCCTATTTGCAAATAAGGTCACATTCTGAAGGACTGGGGCTTAGGACTTTGACAAGTGAATGGTGGGGATGCAATTCAACCCACAGCCAGTACTAACATTAGAGTGTGCTGCTATTAAAACTCCTACTTAGATTTCTCCACATGGCTAACCCTAAAGAGGGAGAGCAAGGGCACTAGCAGTTTTGGAGGTTGAAGTTATTTGTGGAATAATATCGCACTCCTCTCTGGGGTAAATGCCAAGAGAACGTGCAGGGAATAAAAATCAATACCTGTCCTCAAGAAAGTTTCAGAGCCAGAGGGCCATCCCAGATGCTGGAACAGAGGCCAGGAATTATCATCAACACAGAGACATAGCCAAAGTGCCAGAGGGCATGGAGGAGGGAACTATGAACTCCAAGTGAAGATGCTGAGAGTAGCAAACAGTGTGAAAACCAAAACTTCAGCACACATGAGCTTTCCTCAAAGCATGACAATGGAACCAAATGCATGGAGTCTGAACAAGGCTGGAAAATCCAGACCTAGACGGTCACAATGGCTTAGGGAGGAAATGTCATTTAAATCAGGTGTTCACAGAAATAATCTGACAGGTGGTGATGGAGTAGGGAGGTAGAGATTTCAGGGAGAAGGAATAACAGGAGCAAATCCAAGGAGGATTGAAGGACGGGGCAAGGCTGTTGTGCTGATTGCCTCCTGGGGCCTGTGCAGATGGAAAGAGTGACCGAGGAGCTCTTGGGGAGCCAGGGGACAGTGGCAGGGCAGGAAAGCAGCCCTTTGTCTGTCTGATACTTATGCCAGCTTCAGACAGTCGCTCTGGGGTGAGATTGATTCGGCATATTGTACCCCTATTTTCAAAGCTAACTTAAGGATGGGTGGGACACCATTTAGGAGTGAGGATCTTCAAAGTCTTTCTTTCCTTTATGACACTTGTTGGTCGGCTCTTCTGGGCACTGCCAGCTTCTCCTCAATCTCCCATGAGCTGAGTGTTTAAGGCCAGGCAATTCCGGGCTCTGTTTCCTCAAACTCTAGCTCCACAGGGATTTTTCAAGGTGCTTAAAAATACGGATATAGAGGTCTGAAGTAAACCCAGACAGATGTGTGAAACAATCTCTAGGTGAGCTTGGTGCTCAGCCAGCTCTGGGACCCTAATTTCCTCATGGCATTTGGAGTTAGTTAGCATGTTTGAGAAGGCAAAGGGGTGTGAGAGCCTGTTGTAAAATCTGGTTACAAAGTTGGCCAGATAAGAAATTCTTGATCTGAATTATGGAATCCTGTAGTCATAAAGTTTTTTAAATGACTAGTGGGAAAATAGTGAAAATTTGTAGTGAAATTCTCTCCACTGTATATTTTACTTCTTTTTCTTTCTTCTCTAGGATGTAAATAAAACTCAGTGAAATCCACACACAAAGAAAGGCTATTTTGTCTTTTGTTAAGTCTTAGGTTTTCAGAAAGGGAAGTAAATTAGTACCAGTAGAGTGGTGTATAGCTATTAAGATACCTGAAAATGTGGAAGTGACTTTGGAACTGGTTAACAGGCAGAAGTTGAAACAGTTTGGAGGGCTCAGAAGAAGACAGGAAAATGTAGGAAAGTCTAGAATTTCCTAGAGACTTGTTGAATGGTTTTGGCCAAAATGCTGATAGTGATATCAACAATGAAGTCCAGGCTGCGGTGGTCTCAGATGGAGATGAGGAACTTACCGGAAACTGGAGTAAAGTTGACTTTTGCTATGCTTTTGCAAAGAGACTGGTGGCATTTTGTCCAAGCCCTAGAGATTTGTGGAACTTTGAACTTGAGAAAGATGAATTAGGGTATCTGGCAGAAGAAATTTCTAAGCAGCAAAGCATTCAAGAAGTGTTTTGGGTGCTCCTAAAAATATTGTTTTATTCATTCAGCAATATATGGTTTGGAATTGGAACTTATGTTTAAAAGGAAAGCAAAGCATAAAAGTTTGGAAAATTTGCAGCCTGACAATGTGATAATAAAGAAAACCCCATTTTCTGAAATGACATTCAAGCCAGCTGTAGAAATTTGCGTAAGTAACAAGGATCTGAATGTTATTCCCCAAGACAACGGGAAAAATGTCTTCAGGCCATGTTAGAGGTCTTCATGGCAGCCTCTCCCATCACAGGCCCAGAGACCTATGAGGAAAAAAATGGTTTTGAGGTTTAGGCCCAGGGCCTTGCTGCTTTATACAGTCTAGGGACTTGATGCCCTGTGTCCCAGCTATGGCTACAGGGGAGCCAATTTACAGCTCAGGTCATTCCTTTAGAGGGTGCAAGCCCCAAGCCTTGGTGACTTACACATGTCATTGGGCCTTTGGGTACACAGACGTCAAGAATTGAGGTTTGGGAATTGGTGCCTAGATTTCAGAGGATGTATATAAATGCCTGGATGTCCAGGTAGAGGTGTGTGTCAGGGGTGGAGTCCTCATGGATAACAGTAAATTATAAGCTACGGCAGTGTAGAAGGGAAATGTGCAGTGGGAGCCCCCACAGAGTCCCCACTGGGGCACTGCCTCGTGGAACTGTGAGAAGTGGGTCACCATCCTCCAGACTCCAGAATGGTAGATGGAAAAAATGCAGACGGAATGTCAACTCATGAAAGCAGCCAGGAGCAGGGCTCTACTCTGCAAAGCCACAGGGGTCGAGTGGCCCAAGACCATGGAAATCCACCTCTTGCATCAGCATGACCTGGATGTGAGACACGGAGTCGAAGGAGACAATTTTGGAACTTTCAGGTTTAGTGATTGCCCTGTTGGCTTTTGGACTGGCATGAGGTCTGTAGCTCCCTCATTTTGGCCAATTTCTCCCACTTGGAATGGGTGTATTTACCTCATAACTGTACCCCCATTGTATCTAGGAAGTAGATTCAAGTAGATTGCTTTTGATTTTATAGGTCCTATTGGATTTTGGACTGGCATGGGGCCTGTAGTCCCCTCATTTTGCCCAATTCCTCCCACTTGGAAAGGGGGTATTTACCCCATGCCTGTACCCATATTGTATCTAGGAAGTAGATTCAAGTAGATTGCTTTTGATTTTGCAGACTCCAAGGAAGGGACTTGCCTTTTCTCAGATGAGCCTTTGTACTTGGACTTTTGAGTTAATGCTGGAATGAGTTAAGACTTTGGGGGACTGTTGGAAGGGCATGATTGTGTTTTGAAATGTGAGGACATGAGATTTGGGAGAGGTCAGGGGCAGAATGATATAGTTTGGCTGTGTCCCCACTCAAATCTCATTTTGAATTGTAGTTCCCATAATCCCCACCTGTTGTGGGAATGACCTGGTGGGAGGTAATTGAATCATGGGGGTGGTTACCCCCATGTTGCTGTCCTTATGACAGTGAGTGAGTTCTCATGAGATCTGACGGTTTTATAAAGGGCCTTTTCCCCTTTTGCTCAGCGTGTCTCCTTCCTGCTGCCATGTAAAGAAGGATGTATTTGCTTCCCCTTCCACCATGGTTGTAAGTTTCCTGAGGTCTCCCCAGGCATGCTGAAGTGTGAGTTAATTAAACCTCTTTCCTTTATAAATTTCCCAGTCTTGGGTATGTTTTTATTAGCAGCATGAGCACAGACTAATATGGAAAGGAAAGAGGAGAAGAAAGAGGGATGGGAATCAACATTTATCTTAATGAGGTAATTTAAAATTCAAAGCTTTATTTATTTATTCATTTATTATAAAACAGTAAATTATAAGCTGGACATGGTTATAGGGCTCATGCCTGTAATTCCAGCTAACCACGAGGCTGAGGAGCGATTGCTTGAGGCCCATACTTCTAAACCAGCCTGAGTAAGATGGCAAGACTTTGTCTCTACAAAAAAATAGAAAATAAAAACTTAGCCTGGGTCAGGTGCTATGGCTCATGCCTGTAATCCCAGCACTTTGGGAGGCCAAGGTGGGAGGGCTGCTTAAGTCCAGGACTTCAAGACCAGCCTGGGCAACATAGTAAGACTCTATCTCTAAAAAACTCCAACTTAACCTGGCATGGTGGCACAGCCTATCTTCCTAGCTACTCAGGAGGCTAAGGCAGGAGGATT
The DNA here is from genome assembly GCF_000951035.1 of Colobus angolensis palliatus. Lineage (NCBI taxonomy): Eukaryota > Metazoa > Chordata > Mammalia > Primates > Cercopithecidae > Colobus > Colobus angolensis. The sequence continues at coordinate 1,748,690 of NW_012117377.1, read as the reverse complement.
GCTTGAGCCCAGAAGGTCAAGGCTGCAGTCAGCTGTGATTGCACCACTGCACTCCAGCCTGGGTGACAGAGTGAGACCCCATCTCTTAAACAAAACAAAACATAATAGTAATTATCATTTTGAATATAAGTAAAAGGTGACCAAAGCTTAGAGTACTAAAAATGCATTGCTGAAAAACATAGAATAGCCAAAGTGTTCTTAAAGAACATGGTTGAAAGATTGCCATTACTTGTTTTCTATTAATTAGGACTTACTAGAAAACTGTAGCAATCAGGACTGTGTGGTATTGACATAAAAATAGACATATAGATCAAAGTAACAAAACAGAGTCCAGAAATAGATCTACTTGTATACCAACTATTTCTTGACAAAGACATGAAGGCAATTCAATGGTGAGAGGAGAATCATAATTCATGTGCTCTTTTGTGTCCTTTTCTGTATAACCTGGTGCTTTTCAGATTTGTTGATTTTATTGCATTTATCAGTATTTGTCCTCAATTGCTGAGGAGTGTGCTATTTTAGTACAAATGTCCCACATTTATACGATTGGTTGTTCTCCTCTTGATGTATGTTTGAACTGTTTCCTATTGGGAGCTGTTACGAATAAGTCAGTAATGAACATTCTGGTACAAAACTCTCTTTGTAAACATGTGTTTTATTCTCTCAGGTAAATACCGGGAGCTGGAATTGTTGGATCATACGGTAAGTGTATGTTTACTTTTATAGGAAACTGCCAAAGTGATGGAATCATTTTACCCTTTCACAAGCAATATATGAGATTTCTTCTTATTTCCCAAGCTCACTGATGTTGGTGTAGTTAGTCTTTAACTTACAGCCATTCTAATTTGTTTATTGATCACTTATTATGATTTTTTGTTTCTGTTGCATGGTGGGCAGATCTATGCAAACTGACGCCCAGTCTGAGGAAGTTGAGAGGCTGAAGAAAGAAGCTGACAAATCCAGTTCTCAGAAAGAAACATTTAATAGGCACTTATGAATAGAAGCCATGTCTGTGTCTCAGGTTGTGGTGAGACAAGACGGCGAATGCCTGTGCCATTTCCCCTGTATTATTCCATTCTCCTGCTGCTGTAAGGACACACCCTAGACTGGGTAATTTACAAAGGAAAGAGGTTTAATGGGTTCACAGTTCCACATGGCTGGGGAGGCCTCACAACCATGGCGGAAGGCAAAGGAGGAACAAAGTCACATCTTACATGGTGGCAGGCAAGAGAACATGTGCAGGGGAACTGCTTGATATAAAACCATCAGATCTCATGAGACTTATTCACTATCACAAGAACAGGATGGGAAAAACCTGTCCCCATGATTCAATTACCTCCCACTGGGTCCCTCCCATGACATATGGGAATTATGAGAGCTAAACTTCAAGATGAGATTTGGATGGGGACACAGTCAAACCATATCAACACCCAAGACCCAGGGCTTGGATACCATAGGAAAAGAGTATAGGTGATTCAGAAGTGATGTGTAGGACAACTGAAGGATGATAATATCAAGGTTGTTTTGACAGAAGGTTAGGATTTACACGGAGTACAGATAAGTATGTGCACTTACACAGGGAACAATAGATAAACTAGAAATCTCAGAGGCCTTCCTGGAACAGGGGTTAATCGGAAGCCAACATGGCAGATTAGCATCCAAGATGGACTTGCTTTAGCCTCCACAGTTTCCCCAAAGACTAATCATGTTGAGCACTGCGTCCCTGTTACTGACCCTTTGTATATTTTCCTTTGTGAAAGGTCTAACATGATGGTTTTGGTATTCATCAATTTTGTTGTATTTATCGGGACAGGATATATGGCCTATCCTTTTATTGCTGGGTAGTTGTCTATTGTACACATATACCACAATTGTATGTATTTTCTTTTGGGCTGGTTTGTCCTGGTAAGTGCTATATTTGAAAAGTTCAAACTGCTACAGAGAAAAGATTTATTTGAGGCAATGTGATTTGAAATCCTGCAGTTTAAACCAATGTGCTAGGCTGCTTATCAGGAGAAAGAGAATAGAGTGCAATAAAGGAGAAAGAGCGTTTTGGAAGGCATAGGTAAGAAACAGGATTATAAGATGAGTTCAAAACATGTGTAATACATTTGATAAAAATGTGTAGCCCAAACTATAAAAATTATGGCTTGCAAAATATATGACATATTTTACATTCAGTTGCATAACTTCTATCCATGGGACTCACTATTTTAATTAAAAATTTATGTAAATTTATAAAACAGCATTTATAGTTCTGCCTCATTTAGATCCGACAGAAATGTCACATCCCAGACTGTCCAGTTCGAAATCAGACATCTGCTAATCCTGATAAGAAAGTGTATCAGTTAGGATTTAGCCAGGAATCAGAAAATCACCAGTGATTTGGGAATAGGGATAATTTAATATGAGGAGTTATTAACTGACAAGAGGCGATTAGCTGCTAACAGAGTAACTTAAGTGAGAGAGAACTCAAGAATACAGGAATTGAAGCTGGAGTGTAAGTTCCACCAATCAGATCCATGTTCAGAGGATTTCAAATCAGAAACAAGCTACTTAAGCAAGGAGGCTCTGCATTTTGCTGCCAAAAGCTGATGCACAGGTGTCTGGCTTTTGGAAGCATCCAGGGTGGCAGGAACAAGTTGCTGACACAGGAGTGGAACCGCGAATAGTGTCAGTAGAAGTAAAGTCTGGAGATGTGGCAGCCATCATTTGCATGAGGGAAAGGCCAAGAGAATCAATAAAATGCAGGACAAGTCACTGTTGAGCTGCTTAACCATGTGCTGTTGTCTATTTATGCCGACTCTCTGGGCAGTTTCATGTTTTGGTGTTCTTGATCTCTATTATCATCCCTGCCCATGCTTAATCTTTTTTTTTTTTTTCTTTTGAGACGGAGTCCTGCTCTGTCGCCCAGGCTGGAGTGCAGTGGCCCGATCTCAGCTCACTGCAAGCTCCGCCTCCCGGGTTGACGCCATTCTCCTGCCTCAGCCTCCCGAGTAGCTGGGACTACAGGCGCCGCCACCTCGCCCGGCTAATTGTTTGTATTTTCAGTAGAGATGGGGTTTCACCGTGTTAGCCAGGATGGTCTCGATTTCCTGACCTCGTGATCCGCCCTTCTCGGCCTCCCAAAGTGCTGGGATTACAGACTTGAGCCACCGCGCCCGGCCCATGCTTAATCTTTTTTTTTATGTGCCAGTTTTTTTTTTTTTTAATAATATTATTTGTTTTTCAAAGTACCAACTTTTAGCTGTTGATTTTCATATAGTACATTTGCTTTCTTTTAATTGATGTCTTTTCTTTATTATCCAATTGCTTCTACTTTCTTTTGTTTAATTTGCTATTCTTTTTCTAGCTTCTTGTGATAAAAGCATAGTTAAGTGATTTTCAATGTTTCTTCTTTTCTAATACAGGCATTGGAAGCTGTAACTTTTCATCTAAGCTACATTCCACAAGTATTGGTATATTTTATTGTTATTACCATTCAGTTCAAAATATTTTAAAAATTTTACTATGATCTTGTTTTTGACTCATGGGTCATGGAGAAGAATGTTGCTTCATTTTCAAACATTAGGAATTTTCTACTTTTCTTTGTGTTATTGATTCCCAGTTTAACCAAGACTGTGGTCAGAGAACTCAGTCAATTTGATTTAAGTCCTTTTTTTTTTTTTTGAGATGGAGTCTTGCTCTGTCGCCTGGGCTGGAGTGCAGTGGTGCAATCTTGGCTCACTGCAACCTCTGCCTCCCGGGTTCAAGCAACTTTCCTGCCTCAGCCTTCTGAGTAGCTGGGATGACAGGCATGCGCCACCACGCCTGGCTAATTTTTTTATTTTTAGTAGAGATGGGGTTTCACCATGTTGGTCAGGCTGGTCTCAAACTCCTGACCTTGTGATCCACCCACCTCGGATCTCGGCCTCCCAAAGTGCTGGGATTACAGGCGTCAGCCATCACACCTGGCCGATTCAATTTAAGTCTTTTGAAATTTGTTGTGACTTGCTTTATCATCCAGAAGATGGCCTATTTTGGTAAACGCTATTACAGATTTGCAATGGAAAGGAATATCTACTCTCCAATCAGGTATAGTGTTTCCTATATTAGGCCAACTTGGTTAACCATGTTCTAGTCTTTCATAACCTTACTGGTTTTGCCTCCTTTTTCTGGGAGTCACTTATAGACGTGTTAAAATCTCCAACTACGTTTGTGAATTTGTTTTTATCTTCCTTTACTTAGAAGCTATGTTATTATGTGCATATACATTTAGGATTTCTATATTATTGTTGAACTGATCCTTTTAATTACAAAATGTTCTTCCTTATGTCTAGTAATAATTCTTTACTTGAAATCTACTTTGTCTTACAGTAACATAGCTGCACTTGTTTGACTTAATCAAACACAGCTCTGCAAAATCCTAGCCTACTCCTCAATTACTCATATAGCTTTCTCTTGGTTTATGTTTGCAAGGTATTTGTTTTTCTATTCATTTATTTTCAAACTTTCTTTGTCCATCTGTATGTGCTACTTATAAACAACATACAGCTGAGTTTTGTCTTTCATTTCAGTCTGACAATGTTTACTTTTAATTTGCTTTTGATTAGCCTGTTTACATTAAATGAAATGTTTCATAGTTGTATTTATGGCCACCCACTTGCTATTTTATTTTATTTCACCATTCTGCTCTTTGTTCCTCTTTCTCCCATTCTTCTTTTCTTTTGGATTATCTTATTTCATTTTTTATTCAATTAGCTTTTGAATTACATCTGTATCTCTCCATTAATAATACCAATTGTCATTTGTTTGGTGTACCCTTGGGATTTGGCTCCTTTCTTATTTTCTTTTGGATGATTTTTTTTATGATTCCACTACTCCCCTCTATTAGCTTTTTAGCACATCAATATAGTTATAGTTATTCCCATAAATGTGTACATAGATGCATAAATATATATGTATACATGCTTGTGAATTTGTTTTTATCTTCCTTTACTTCGAAGCTATGTTATTACGTGCACACAAATTTGGGATTTCTGTATTATTGTTGAACTGACCCTTTTAATTATAAAATGTTCCTCTTTATGTCTAGTAACAATTCCTCACTTGAAATCTACTTTGTCTTATAGTAACATAACTACACAGCTTTCTTGTATAGTGAAAGAACAAAGTATATTTATAATATGCTTTAACAATTTACATTAAAATAAAATAGAAGGTATTTTATTTTAATTGTTACTATAGAGATTCAATATTTACCCTTGACCTATAATAGTGTAGCTTAACTTAGTCCTTGGACCGCTTCTAAACAACCAAAAATCTTAAGACTCATTAAATCCAGATTTCGCCCATCTCTCTTTTTTACTATTATTGTCACGTAGTAAAAATTTTACTATATTGTTAACCCCATTAGATATTATTGTAATTGTTATTTTTAAAACGTCAATGTTAAATCATAGTGTATGTATCTGTTTACTTATTTATTTATTTTTTTCTGTCTTTATTTCTCCCTGAAGCTCTGTGCTTTCAACTAGAATTTTCATCCATCTGAAACATTCTCCTTAGTATTTCTTGTTGTGCAGACCTAGTGAAGAATTCTTCAGGATTTGTAGGCAATAGTGTTTCATGATCTACTGGTTAGAAAACCTCGCCTAAGAAACAAAGGAGACTGAGATGAACATTTTAGCCAATCTAGGAAACTACTGGATAGATATTTTGAATTAGATGAGAATTTTATTTTATTTACCTAAATTTTATTCGTATGTTAAATATATTGGCCACAGCATGTCTTCATAACTAAATTGCATTTTTCTCTAAGATTTAAGAACTTTAACCCTAATATGGATGTATTTAGCTGCCTTTGTTGGGTATCTTAACATAACTGTGCATGGCTTACTGTGAATACTCAATAAATATTCACTGAATGAATGAACATGTAAAGAGGATTTTACAAATAAAAATCATTAAATTAACTGACCTAAAGATAAATATAAGCGTATGTTATCACTTGTCAGTTTCCCAAAGGCTGTTTGAAAAGCAAGCATCCCCGATGAGCAGAGCAGGCAGCAGTCACCCAAGCCACATGTTGAGTAATAGTGAAACACACAGCAACAAACCAGATATTCTGGTGACACCGCAGAACAGATCACTGAGGACAACTTCAGACGTGCAGATTTCCCTCTTTCTGTAGGATCACACAAGTACACTATATTCTATTTGATTTTGATGCAGAATTCCATCAATATTACCTAATTAGAAGCCACTATAAATTGCAAATCAATCTTATCCTGATGGAAATGAGTATATTTATACTAAACGATCACATAAATAACATCATACATTTAAATCTGTGAAGAACAAATTTTATATTTAGAAAATGGGTGATTATCAAAGATAACCTTCCTTTACATCTGAATGACATTGAAAGGCAATTGAATCATATTAAGATACATTTCCTTTCAGTAATCCAGGCAAATTCTCAGAACTAAACCCAGGGTAACATCAGATATGTTAAACATAAATATGTGATGTGATTTCATAGTGTGGACATACATCAAACACAAAAGTGCGCTCATCACAGCATAGTTTATTAACTTCAGGTAGCTTTTCTTTTATTGAGATAGTTTGGCCTGAAATCGTCACACTTTAAGAGGCTGAGATGGTAGGGTTGCTGGAGCCTAGGAGCTCAAGATAGGCCTGGGCAACATGGTGAAACCCTGTCTCTACTAAAAACACAAAAATTAGCTGGGCATGGTGGTGCAGGCCTGTAATCTCAGCTACTCAGGAGGCTGAGGCAGGAGAATCGCTTGATCCTGGGAGGTGGAGGTTGCAGTGAACTGAGATCATGCCACTGCACTACAGTCTGGGTGACAGGGCGAGACTCAGTCTGAGGGAAAAAAAAAAAAAAAGTTTGGTTTTACATTTGGTGCAAAAGTAGGTAAGCAGTCAGGAGTTTTTGTTTCATTGAAAACATTAACCTAAAATAAAACTTTAAAAATTACTATCTCTTGTTTGAGAAATTTATTGTTTATTAATTTTAGTAGCAAAATAACTCAAAATTGAGCATGAAATACCCTATTTCATCGAATCTCAGTCATCATCAATTGTAAGAACATTATTTTATGTGCCATTAAGAAGGAAGCACTTTTTCAATCCTACTATTACCCAATACTTTTTTTTTTTTTTTAAAAAAGAAACTATTTCACAACCATTTTAGGTTTATAGAACTCAATGCTTTTCAGTCACTAAAATCATTATTGTGCATTTAGTGACAGAGCTCTTGGAGGTTTTAGACATGGATTTTAAAATATGTATCTCTCTTACGCATATAGAAAAGAGAAAATATAAACAAAATAAACATTTGAAGGCATTTTCAAATTTTTTTGGTATTCGGTGTTCATCTTTTCATAATTACTAACATACAGTCTTTAGAATCCTCTGTGCCCTGTGTTATGGAGAACCTTGGTGATGCATCAGCTCTAAAAGCCCTGAGGTCAGGAGATCGAGACCATCCTGGCTAAAGCGGTGAAACCCCGTCTCTACTAAAAATACAAAAAATTAGCCGGGCGTGGTGGTGGGTGCCTGTAGTCCCAGCTACTCCAGAGGCTGAGGCAGGAGAATGGCGTGAACCCGGGGGGCAGAGCTTGCAATGAGCCAAGATTGCACTACTGCACTCCAGCCTGGATGACAGAGCAACACTCCGTCTCAAAAAAAAATTTAAAAAATAAAAAATAAATGGAAAAAAAAGCATGCCCTGCTTTAGTTGCTGGGATTTTCTTCTCGGTTTATATTCCTTCTGCAAGTTTTTTAGAAATCAGTTTCATAGGCTTATCCTTTGAAGTACAAATACCTATCCTTTCTGGGGAGCCCAGGAGAGTAAAGGGCGCATTACCGCTTTTGGAAGGCAGAATCATGCCCTCCTAGTGCTGTTAGAAGGAACACGGTCCTGACAACAGCTTGATTTGAGCCCAGTGAGTCCCATATTGGGTCCTTCAGAATTGTAAGACCCAAAATGGGGTCCTTCAGAACTGCGACCCCATTGTGACCTTCAGAATTGTAAGCGAATACATTTATGTTGTGTCAGCCACTAAATTTGTGGAATATAGTACAACAGCAATAATAATTAATGCACCACTTGTGTCTTATTGTAAATTAATTTAGTAGATACTTTGTTCCAGGGCAGTACCTATCTGGAACAAGAAGGACTCTGGGGAAAAAGAACCCCACGCCCGAAAAGGGAACTCCACTTATTTCACATTCTTTCCTTGCCTAGAAAGGGCCGCACACAACTACCAGATTAAATGAAACAAAAGAAACCACAGTCAGCCTTAAAACAAAGCAACACCAACAACAAAAACAGAGGCTCATTTCCAATAGGACGGGAGCAGCCTCTTTCCTTAGTCTGAGCGGAGTCAGTGCTGAGCCTCATTTGAATGAATTCATCTTGGTATATGCACCCTTTTCATTCCATTGTCCTTTTCTTTTTTCTTTTCTTTTATTTCTTTTTCTTTATTTTCTTTCTTTCTTTTTTTTTTTTTTCTGAGACAGAGTCTTGCTCTGTCGTCCAGGCTGTAGTGCGCAGTCTCAGCTCACTGCGGCCTCCACCTTCTGTGTTCAGGTGATCCCCCTGCCTCAGCCTCTCGAGTAGCTGGCATTACAGGCACGCAACACTACACCCGGCTAATTTTTGCATTTTTAGTAAAGACAGGGTTCCACCATGTTGGTCAGACTGGTCTCGAACTCTTGGCCTCAAGTGATCCGCCTGTCTCCGTCTCCCAAAGTGCTGGGATTACAAATGTGAGCCACTGCCATCGTCATTTGCAAGGTCTCCAAAGTATGATCTTTCTTTTGTAATGACAAAATACATTTCAAATGACTGGATTTATTTATTTGTTTTTTTGGAAAAAAGGGAAGAATGTGTGATTGACACATATTCTTTTACATTACAAGGAAGTCTGGGAATGGTAATACAATGACCATGAAATACTTTCAAGAAAAAGTCTCAGTCAGAGTGGGGAATGTGTTTGATAACCCACATGAGCAAGTCCCAGGAAGTTTAATCAGCACACATTTCTGGATGCTGCTGCCTGAGGTTTTAGGATTGCTAGTAGAAGGGAGGGAGTTGTTTTTGGAGTGACCATTTACGCACCATAAAAAGAAAATGTGGTCCACGAAGCATGTGGACCATGAAGCACGTACAGAGATCATTCTTGGTTTTGGTGTTGAAGTAGCTTTCACCTAGAATCACTCTTTGGTAGGAGAAAAAAGCAACTGTTTGGAAGCTGATGGACAGCTTAAAGTTTGAAGGATGAAAGGAAAAAGACAATCACATCAAAATTGAGAAGCTTAAAAATTGTAACTAAAAAGAACATAGTAAAAAAAGTCATGTTTCTCCAGCTGACAGAGAAACAATAACTATTTATACATATATACATACATATATGAACAGGCATTAATATATGACAGCAATTTGCTATATGAACATTTCAGAGAGAGACATTTTCTAAATGCAAATACATTCCAAAGTAAAATCTTGAAATAAACATATACTAAAGACCTGAAAATGTATGTAGTTCATTCAAAAATTCACATCATTAATGAATACGTGATATTAAATATCCCTTTGGCTTTCATTGAAATGAGCTTTCAATTATTTCTAGAGCTCTAGAAATAGCACAAAATATTAGAAGTCATTACATGTTCTGCAAAGAGAGGCTTTGATTTGGAGAACGGAGAGAATTATTCATTTTGCTAGCTAGTATGAAGGTCTGGAGTCTGTATTAAATTTCTGCTTGAAGAATTATTGATCATACAGTAAAGAGGAGGCTACATATATTGAAAGAATAATTCAAATCAATTAAAATGTGGAAGTATGAAGATAGGCTGTTGCATTTTTAAATATTTAACAAATATAAGTACCAACCAAATGTCAAAATGTTTTTCTAGGCTGTATATGTACACTGGGGTGGAGAGGGACAGAAAAAAGACACAAACACTCAGTTTCCATGGAGTTTACCTTCTAGAGAGGGGAGATAGGCCATAAACATATTTGAAAACATATAAAGAATTAATATGTGCTGTGAAGAAAAATAAAGCATGATGCTTAGATTGAGAATAAAATAGGAATGTGGTATTTTGGATAGGAGGACCAGACCAGAGAAGGCTGCTTTGAGTAGTTTACATGTGAGCAGAGCATAAATGACACATGACATAGAACAGCCATGTGAATTGTTGGGAGAGGCATGTTCTAGGTGGAAATCCAGTAAGCCTAAGGCATGTGGCTATAGCCAGCTTCCCTTGTACCTAAAGTAATGCCTCTAAGCTCTTCCTCTCCCATTGGTGGCCACTAGAGAATTCTGGGTGACAGAGTCACCCAGAAACTCATCCTAAGTCTATTCCCCCTTTCTCTTGTTGCTTGGCATGAAACTCTAGACTCAAGAACCTTTCCACTGTGCTTTTTATGCTTTAAACCCTCTCTTGAAGAAGAAGAAGACAGGGATATATAACCAACCTCTGAAGTATTGCCTCAACTATGAAGAGAAGCGTTTGGGGCATTTGGGGTAGTAAGAATTCTGGAGACCTTCCCTTTATTCTGAGTGGACTTAATTCTATATATCATTTCACCATTTAAAATCATCAATAGCATAAGAATATAACTAGAGCGCTTTCAGAAAGTGCTGCGCCTCCCAGGGGAATACTCGAACACTCAGCCCTCAGTGTGAACCTGGACATGCACCTGGAGCCGAGGGCATCTGAGCTAGAAGAGGTGACTATTTCTTGTGGGGGAAAGGGGGTTTCCCTCTCTGTGGTTACCTTTACTCTGTAGAGTAGCCAAAAGTCTCTATCAGGCAGGAAACAGCAACTTCAGCTGTTGAGCTGAAAAAAAGCTGGAGTTTTAAATCAGGAAATAGCAAACAACACAACAACAACAACAAAAATACTTGGACACAAGTTGAAAAAAATGGGACTGGGGACAGATGTCAGGACAACGTGGTTCTCGTGTCCTGCTGTGAAGCCTTCACCATGGCAAAACTGCCCCTGTAAACTTTATAACATTAATCAGAAAAACATGGAGGGAGAAAATTAAAAAAAAAAAAGCTTGCAACACATTCAACATTAATCATTAAGTCAGCTTGTTCTCTGACCTGCTTTCTGATAAGTATGTAATGTCTATAGCCTCAAAATAATGTAGGCCCCGTTACAAGATTATAATTCCCCTTAACTTTCTATAGATAACAACTTAACCATTATAAAATGTCAAGTTTTCCCTTTGAGATATTCAAGTCCTGCATTCTAATAAAATTACTGACTCACCTGGTCTGAAAGACTCTACTAATGCCAGCTGATCTAAAAAACTCTACTAATGCCAGCTGATCTAAAAAACTTTACTGACGTCAGCTGGTCTAAAGGATCCCACAAGAAGCTGACTCACCAAAGAATGCACTTTCCACATCGTGAAGGTCTCATGCCCCTTATCCCAACCAATTAATGACCCCAATTCTCTCGCCCTTCATCCTGCGTAATCCCCTTAAAAGCCACAATCCTGGCCAGGTGCGGTGGCTCACACCTGTAATCCCAGGACTTTGGGAGGCCGAGGCAGGCAGATCACAGGGTCAGGACTTGGAGACCAGTCTGGCTAATATGGTGAAACCCCATCTCTGCTAAAATACAAAAATTAGCCAGGCATGGTGGCGGGCACCTGTAGTCCCAGAAACTCGGGAAGCTGAGGCAGGATAATTGCTTGAACCTGGGAGGCAGAGTTTGTAGTGAGCCGAGATTGTGGCACTGCACTCCAGCCTGGGTGAAGGAGCGAGACTCTGTCTCAAAAAAAAAAAAGCCCCAGCCTCAAACTCCTCAGAGATATGTACTTGCGAGTCTCCTCCCAGCTCCTCGCTCGGCGTCCTGTGATAATTACACTCATCCTCTGCGACATTCCTGCCGTCTGTGTAACTGGTATCTTACTACACAGCAGACGTACAAACCTGTTGGTCCTATAACAAGCTATGGTGATATAGCCAGGAGTCCCTTGTGGGCATTTGCACATGGCTCGGTGCCACCTCGTCATTGGGACAGACCTGGAGACAAGTCCAAGTGGCTGTTCGGTTTTGTTGAAGGAGGAGCTCTCTCCTGTGCCTCGTCTGTGGATGGGGCAGTGTCGATCTGGTGCATAAATTGCCTGCAGCCAAGTAACAACTTCTCGTTGTGAAGACATCTTTGGTAAGTTTTCTCTGTGCAGCTGGCACCCTCTTTCCTTTCTCCTGATTTTTTGGCCTCTTCACTGGTCTTGTGGCCTTTTGGGGGGTTTGCGGCTTCTTTGGGAGTCTTGCAGTGTCTTTGGAGGTCTTGTTGACTGTCCCTAATAATAGGAAGGGTCTTGTTTAAGAGGATTCCCCCTATATTAGAAAAAAAAAATAAAGGGTACTGCCTGGGATAAATAATGTTAATGTTTAAAATTTAAAACTTTAGGAAGGCCTTTTATTTGTCGTTGTCTTGTTACGTGTGTTTATATTTGTGAAAAATATCCCTAAAGGAATTGCTAGCGAAAGCTCAGCAGGCCTCATGTAGGGTGGCCATGCACCCTCCACCTTGCCCAGAGACCGCCTGCAGAACTCCTGGGCACAGGTCACTCCTCTCCACTTGGATCCCTGGATCAAAGGTGCCGGGGCCCGCAGAGGCAAGGTTGAATCTTTCCAGGTCTAATCTGGGCACTGAGCAGAGTGACTAGTGTCTGTGTTTTTGTCGTGCGCGCCCTCTCAGCCGGAAAGGGGAATGTTGGTTTGGTTGCTCCAGGAAGCCCCATTAGGCTGCATCTTGTAAACTGGGAAAACAAGAGGTGTCTTCTTCAGATCAGTATAATGGGTAACATCCACTAAGGGCAGAAAAAACTGCAAAATCTCTGGGAAAGTTAAAAGGCCTGGCCACGTTTTCTAGGACGCCAGCTGGTTACATAGATGGTCTGTTCTTGTGCACATTTTAAACTGATGGGCAAATGACGGCGAGGAAAATTCAGAACTCAAAAAGTCCATTTGCAGCTATAGGATTAAAATCTCTCTGTGTGTCTATCTCTTTATTTTCTTTTCTGCCTACTTCGAATCTGCTGTTATTAAGCTACTGGTGTTGAGATAAAACTCACTGTTGGTGGTACTACTAATTCAAAGTTACTTGGAGGTTTTGTTTTTCTTGCACAGTTCTGCCAGTACTAGCTGAAATGTAAACATTAAAACTCATTTAAAACTGGGAGTGGAGGAGAAAGGGTAAAAATGTTTTTTTTTTTTTACCCCCATAAAAACTTCTTTGGTCCACAGCCTTCATTGGATTACCTATCAAGGCACACAAAGTTTAGCCGTGTGAACAGGCTCCCAATTTTGGCCAAAATAATTCAGATTCAGCCAACTTTTATAAACTGGTGAGTTTGTGTTACCATCTTATGGCTAGAATTCCAAAGTAAAAGCTGTAAAATCCTTGTTTGTGTGTGTGTTTAGATAAATTTACCTATATAAACATATATTGTGTTACATATTAAGTCTACATGATACCGACTTGGCTTATAAATAACAAAGCACTCATAAATTAAGTAAATAACTCCAAATATCTTTCAAATTAATGTGATTTAAATAAATCTTTAATTTAAAAACTGGCTTTAAAATTATTAATAAAATTAAAATTAACATGTCTTCAAAATTGCCAGCATACATTTTTGTCTGGGTTTATTGACTAAATGGTTTTATATTTGTTTTCACTAAATCTATTATGGTGTCAGAGTTTGGCATGAAGGATATAAAGCTATAAACCCAGTCAAAAAAAAAATAATCTTTATTTGTATATATTTTTGATAAATAGGGCCAATTTGATGTTATTGGTTTAATGAAAACAGTTAAACCTTCTGAGTTACTGGCGAAAGTATCCATATGTTTAAGTTTCTTACTTAGGTAAACACCTGATATTCAGAGGCTATAAAAACGGTTAACAGGGAAATAATTTTAAATGATGACTATCTTTGTCTAATATCTCAGTTTTCATAAGCAATCTGGTTAAACTGTTAAAAATAAATTAGTATAAATGAGACAAAGGCCTAGTGGAAACTTTTGTATAATTTTAATATTAAAATTACTTAAATACCCATTAGATGTGTGGGTCATTTCCAACTAAGAAAGGGTTCTGATATTAAAAAAAGCATGTTTCTAAAAATTGTGGAGTGGTTCTCATCCATAAAGCATGAATGTCTGGCAGACAATTCAAAATTTCTTGCTTCCTTTGTTTTCACTAAAATTTAAGGTTACTAAGAATAAGGGTTGTAGTTAATATGTAATTCTGTATATAAAATGTGCCAAAATATGTTCTTATTAAAAAAAGAATAATTTTGTCTAATTTAGAAATTATCTAAAGGTTGATTTAAATTTATAGACTTGGAAAGTTATTCACAAAACAAGGTTAAAGAAAACCCAGGAAGTAGGAGAGAGAAATATTTAAAAAGTTATGACTATAAAAATAGTTTTAATATATGAAAAATTTTTGCATGGTAAATTTTTGTCCTAAAATAAAATAATCAGTTATTTAAAAAAGAAAGTGTTTAGGACAAAGCAAAAATTTAAGAATGTTATTGATGGTCTATAAAAGTCGTAATAAGGTTCATAAAAGACAATTATTAGAAAAAAGTTTCTGCCTGGGTATAGTGGCTCATGCCTGCAATCCCAGCACTTTGGGAGGCCAAGGCAGGTGGATAGCTTGAGCGCAGGAGTTCCAGACCAGCCTGGGCAACATGGCAAAAACCCACCTCTACAAAAAACATAAAAATTCATCAGTTTTACTGGTGCACGTGCCTATAGGCCCAGCTACTCAGGAAGCTGAGGTGGGAAGGTCACTTGAGCCTGGGAGGTCAAGGCTGCGGTGAGCCTTGTTAATGCCACTGCATTCCATCCATCCTGGGTAGCAGAGTCAGACCCTGTCTTAGTTACAATTTTATAAAATAATTTATAATAATTTTTCTAAAATTTAGCTCCCTATATTAAAACAAGATTTTCTTAAAATATTAATTTGCTCATAAATTATAAGATGTTCTCATTTTTAATTTTATAATCTGTTTTTTTAAAAAAGTCCCTCAAATTTGTATCTCAGAAGTTCCACTTCTGCTGTGTGTTGGCGCTATCAGTTTTTTTAGCCTTTGAGAAGGCCTGAGATAAGAACTCTTTCAACTTTTTTTGTCAGCACCTGTAACTTTTGCCTCCATTTCTAACTTTACTGTGATAGCCTGACACTGTAATGTTTATCTTAAAGTTCTGAAAAAGCCATGTTTTCTTCCAGTGCAACCTGACTCTATACTCTTGGCTTTTCTTGATATGTCTAAATTGTTCCGTGTAACAGGAAAACTTTCCATGGTGTTACTAAGAGTCATGTCTAAATAGTTTCTAGTTTCCTTTATAATATAGTTTATATTCATAATCCTGGACACATGCTTCCTGCATCTGATTAATTCAAGAACCTTTCTCATCAGGTTTGAATTTCAGGTTATCTAAACGGGCTTCCCATAAGGAAAAGTAATCACACAGCAGGAAGTTTCTCTTTGCCTTTTTAATAACTGGCCTAAGAAACAGAGATTTTTACATTTTGTCAAGATAATTTCTGTGTCATTGTTGTTAGGATTTTAATTACTTAGAAACATTAAGATTTAAAAGGATTAAATTTTTTATATACATATAACTTTCGGTATTTTCTTTAAGGTCTTTTAATTCTCAATCTTAAATAAATAACTATAACTTTACAGTGACCTCTGATTCTGTTTTGAGCCTTTTACCATCGTTGATAAACATCTTCCAGATCAAATACTAAATTAAGTCTCTGACTTATTGCTGGGGCTTATCAAAGCTATAAAAATTAATCACTGCAAAGTTGTAAAATCTTTTTACAGCTTCCAGTCAGACCATGAACTGCAGTATCATCACTTCTAGCCTGACAATTACATATACTAAAAGAAAAATCAGTTAATGGACTCCCTCCAGCCCCTTTGAAAGCGTTCTTTATTTCAGGTGCTGTTAACTAATCCTTGATTATAGCGCCTTGTTAAGTGGCAGGTCTTTGACTCCTGGGTATGCATCTCATCTAAAAAAGGCGTCAACTCTTGCTACATCTTAAACGTTGACACCTGTATGTGACATCAAACTCAAGTTAACCAAAACCTCATCTTCAGACCCAGAAAAATGTTCTAGTCAAAATGAACTGCTTTCATGAGACATGAGGCCGAATTTAAAGCTATTAGATTTCTCTAGGCTCAGGGACTATCAGGAAAGAGGTGAGCACATAAAATTCCAAGGACCACTTTTGAGGGATAAAATTAGTTGAGATCCTCCAAATCCAGGGTGGGCACCTGGATGCCTAAATAGCTGACAAGTTGAGAAACTTTGCCTCTCTAAACTCCTTAGCTCAAATGGGTTTAACAAAATGCTTATGTCTTGTATAAATAATTGCTATCTCAGTATCTAAGACCAGGATTCAATGCTGTAAGCTTTTCTTTGACTTTTGGCTCTCAGCTGTTATGCCGCTCAAAAGGTTTTTTAAGGGTTATTGAGTGTCTGCCCACCTCCACTGCCATCTGGCCTATGATATTTAATTGGCAGTAAGTCTTTTGGCTCTAAGTCCTTCGGTCATAGGAGTCCCGCTGAGAGACAAGATGGACACAGGGCAGGTAGCCACACCACCCTGGCAACAATATGGGAAGAATAAAAGGTTGGCCATCAATGCCACATCTGGCCTATCTTAACCAAAAAGGGGAAATGTAAAATCCTAAGCCCCCTGTACTGACTGAACAGACTCACCTGTGGCCAAGAGGACCCCAGAAAAGCCTTAAAACTTAGTTCCTGGCCATGAAGAGAAGGGAGGTCAGACGTGGCTCACAATACACCCTTCCTTTACGAGTCTAGACACAACTCGGCAGCATTACTATTAAACTAGAAATCACAAGACAGAACAGACTCTGTGACGATAAAATCTCACGAGTACCCCCAGAGCTTTCAATCTATTTTACAAGGACTTTAAAAATGTGGGCTCATAATTCTGACAATAGGGCTTATAATGATCGTATAGTCCAGTATATAATTAAATACACGCCATGCTAAGACAGCGTGCAGGAGCACTAATGTGTTCATGCTGCACCCCTGAAATTTCCAAATGGGCAGCCATACGTGCTTGCAGATTACTGCCAGGCAGTTTTATTCCTCAAATCCTGACTCTTACCCCAACTGTGCCCCTTGCTGGCAGGAGAAAGCTAGAGTGGTCTTCACCCAATTCACACTGTATTAGCTCTCACCTCAGGGCTGGGGCTTGATGAAGCCCAGGCAGGGCTAAAACTGTTCCCTATATACTTGACAAAATTAATCAGCACATTCAACATCAATCATTAAGTCAGTTTGTTCTACGATCGGCTTTGTCATAATTATTTAATGCCTATTGCCTCAAAATCACGTAGACCCTGTTACAAGATTATAATTCCCCACAACTTAATCATTATAAAACATTAAATTTTCCCTTTGAGGTTATCCTTGAAGTCCTGCATGCTAATAAAACTACTGACTCAGCTGATCTGAAAAATCCCGCTGACACCAGCTGATCTCAACCCCCTACTGACTTCACCTGGTCCCAAAACCCCCACAAGAAGCTGACTCACCGAAGAATGTGGTTTCCACGTGCTGACAATTTCATCTCTCTTACCCCCACCCATCAACAACCCCAATTCTCCAGCCCCTCACCTTCCATAATCCCCTTAAAAACTCCAGCCTAAACCTCCTTGAAAAACTGGATCTGAAAATCTGCCCCCATCTCCTTGCCCAACGCTCTGCAGTACTTAAACTTTCTCTGCTACACCACTGCTGTCTGCATAATTGGCCTATTACTACACAGCAGATGTACCTGTTGATCCTATAACAATAATACAGTAAGTCTTCACTCAATGTGGTCAATAGGTTCTTGGAAACTGCAACTTTAAGTGAAATAATGACTAACAAAACCAGTTTTACCATAGGCTAACTGATGTAAACAAGAGTTAAGTTCCTGTGGCATTTTTCTGGTCACAAAACCCTCACTATGCTTATAAATAAAAACCAAAACACTTTTACTGTAGAGCATTGAAATAAATGTGGGCTATACATACATTTAAGAAAGATTAATAAAAACAAGTAAGATAATTACTTGTGTATTCCAGTTCATGATGGCGGGTGGGTAGAGCCTGTCCTGGCTGTCTAGGGTACACTGAGACCATGTAGTTACACCGATTCCAGGTGAATTATGAAGCTTAGGTATGAGCACAGCGTTTGGATGTGAGAGGAAAACCAGAGGACCTGGAGAAAACTCACATAAACATGGGGAGAACACACACACTCCACACAGTGGTCCTGGCCAGGAGTCGTTTCTTTTCCTCATCAACGCTATAATGAAACAACGTTAAACAAAATGAGGTTATTCAAGGACCTGCTATATAGGTTGAGAACACCCACGCCCAGGTGAGGGCTAGAGTCAGACAATGGTGGCCTGGAGAGTATATTTGAATAGAGCAATATTTCTAGGGGTGCAGAGGCAGACACCCTTTGATAGAAGCCTAAGGGAGGTTTTAGAATTTCCAAAAACCATTTTTCTCTTTCAGGTGCCTGGCTGTTACTTTGGAAGAGACTTCTTTTACTAATACTGATTTGTTACAAATCTGCCTAGAAGATCTGAAGTTAAGATTTTGGAGTCTTTATTCTCTTTGGATCAACCCTTTCCTTGAAGGCAGTTGTATTAGTCAGGGTTCTCTAGAGGGACAGAACTAATCTGTCTATCTGTCTACCTATCTATCTATATGTGTATATATATGTGAGTATATATATATATATGTGTATATATCTATATCTATATCTATCTCTCTGCGTCAAAAGGGTGAATTTGCCTTCCCCAGTCCACTGACTCAAATGCTAATCTCCTTTGGCAACACCCTCACAGACACACCCAGGAACCTTTGCATCCTTCAATCCAATCAAGTTGACTCTCAGTATTAACCATCAGAGCAGTATTTGTAGCAACCTACAGTTTTATGGACAGGGTTTGGTCAGGACTGGGGCAGAATGGTGATGGTGATAGAGAAAGCAATGGATTGAAAGACACAAGGAACATAGCAACCTCTTACCCTCTCAAAAACAGCCTCTGACATGAGTGTGATGCCACTGTCTATTTAAAATACTGTTGACTCTAATGATGTCATCAGTGGTCTTGTTTATTGCTGTGCACTCTCATCTTCAGCATAGCTAGACACACACTTATTTTCTCTCAACCTTTTTCTTCACGTGCTCCTACTTTTTGACCGTCTTCTACTTTTAGGTTGATTGTGCTTTGAGGCAGCCACAGCACCTCCTAACATGTAAGATTAGCCCGAGGCTGAGTAAGAAATTGTGTTCAAGCCACTTGTTGGCTTATTAGAAGATGAATTGGGTGTTACTATAGTTTTTTGCTGGTGATTTACAGCCCAGGCAGTGAGGTTTATGGAACATACCATTAGGACAGGTTGAGGTGTGAGCTGGAACTCCAGAAAGACAGGGAGAGCTTTGTTGGGGTCACTAATTCCTTCCTACCTTAGTGATGCTCTAGACATGCATTTTGAGGAATGATGGAGGTCATCAGGGAGGATTAAAGTGGAAAATAAGTGACATAAAGGAGAAATGACAGTTATCATATATTCAGAGATCTGTCATATGGCTGATGGAGTTTATTCTGCATTCTATACAAGTTCTCTCTTTTTTGGCTCATGTATACTCAAAAGAATCTTCAAAAGCTATATACCCCTTGCATATTTGTTGTTTGTTCTCTAAACAATTTTCTCATAAGTTTAATAGTTCAAATGATGTAATTTCCTACTGATGCCAGATTATCTCTGTTTATTAATATTTATTATCAAAACCTTATAGTACAGATTTTATCATTCACCTTATGAAAATGTAAGCCATATAATCCAATTGGCAAAGCCAGTCCTCAATGTCAAACTGATCGGCTAAATTATATTTGCTTTATGTTGAAAAAATGTCTGAACTGATTTTCCAAAGATCTGTGTTTTTATCATGGCCACTTTACCTTTGAATTCTAATTCATAAATGGACTGATAGATGGATGAATGGATAAATGAATGGATGGATGAATGAATAGATGATTCAGATAGATAAATAGATGAATGAATGGAAAATGGATGAATGGATGGATAAATGGATGGATGAATGGATGATGGATGGATGGGTGGATGGATGGATGGACGAATGAATGGATGATGGATGGATGGGTGGATGGATTGATGGATGGGTGCATGGATGGATGGATAGATGGATGGATGATAGATAGATGGATGGAAGCTTAGCATATGTTGGTTCTCTAGATGAAATAAGGGACTGCCCTCTTCAGTATTTCTTAAGGACTCTCTATTTGCTCTTCTGTCACAGGACATTCTCTTAGGAACCATGTATTTTGAAACTGTCCAGATTTGAAACTGTTTGATGTCCAGATTTTTTTGCATGTAGGAATAAGATTCAGGCTGGCTGAGAGACATATGGTGTAAAATGGAAAGGCAGGTGTAAAGAAGATGAACTTTTTAAGCAAGTCAACCTGAGACTGAGTACCTATGATGGCTGAGGATCTTGAAAGTGACTCTTAAACGGACAATATTCTCGTACTTCCTGGAAACTCCTCATATATTTCACACCACCCCAGCTTGAAAAGCAGGGCCTTAGAAGAGAAGATGAGAACTGGTGGATAAAATGAAGCTATCTAAACACAAAGTGGCCTGCTTAATTTAATATGTAGGGTTTTTTGTCATTGAAGTTACTCACACAGAATCCTGGTGGCCAGTTATCAAGGATGCTGTAGGGGGACCCCTTGCATTGAATATAAATTTGACTGGAGAATATTTAAAAGTTCCCTTCCAACTCAAAAATCTATGATAATCTAGAAAGGATGGCTCAATCTATGATGTGCATTGAGTGGATCTTATATTATTTTAGAATCCTGAAAGTATAAAAGGACCTCATTATCTCTTAAGAAACATTTTCTCTTTAATGGTCTTTATCTCTCTGTTTTTACACATTGGTTCCATCTTCTGAAGTCACCTACTATTTGCTGCCACTTAGCTAACAGGAGATGTAATCTGCTTAATCGTATACAAATTGATTTTGGTTTTTTACTTCAGAAGCGTGAAAGTCTTAAAGTATATGAGAAAGTACATACGGGCTGGGTGCAGTGGTTCACGCCTGTAATCGCAGCACTTTGGGAGGCCGAGGTGGGTGGATCACTTGAAGTTAGGAGTTAGAGACCAGCCTGGCCAACATGGTGAGACCCCGTTTCTACTAAAAATACAAAAATTAGCCAGGCATGGTGGCACATGCCTGTGATCCAGCTACTCTGGTGGCTGAGGCAGGAGAATCACTTGAACCCAGGAAGCATAGGTTGCAGTGAACAGAGGCCATGGCACTGCACTCCAGCCTGGGCAGCAGAGTGAGACTCTGGCTCAAAAAACAAACAAACAAACAAAAAACATTAATTCTGGGTTAAGGGACATGTTAGGGAGTTGGGGTACTGTGCACAGGTTGAAAAGAGCAGAGAGAAAGGCTGGCTTATTAACTCAGTTTTCCCATCTTGGCAAGGAAAAGTTTGTATTAGACGTGTACTCTTTGTTTCTCTTACAGTCAAAAAGGGAGTAGAATTCTGGCAAGTTTTCTCTCTGGGTTTCTGTGATAGTTCTGCCCTAGCAGGTCTGAACTGGAAGCTGGTAGGGGTGTGGATTGGTGGAGTAAAGAGGGCAGTGTGGAGGGAGCCATCTTTTATCGTATCATTTCCTGAGGACCCACAAGAACTTCCTCTACTACTTCCAACACCTAAAGATAATGGCACTGGTGTCCACCGCAAGGGTGGGAATGATTTTACACAATAGTATCTGGGAAAATATTTACTTCTGGCCTACTGGCAAAGGACTGGCCTTTTTATATTGTTCTGGAGTTAACTTCAGAGGAGGTCCTTCCCTGAAAAGTCACAGCTGAAGGAACCCACAGCAGATGGTGGGTAGTACTAATTTCCATGTGTTGTCTTTGTTAGTTTTGTTCTTCTATATTTTGGTCTGAACCGCTATTGATTGTTTGCATTTCAAGCTAACACTTGAATGACTACAATAACGTAGTCAGTAACTTCTAATGGTATCTTTCTTGCAGGTGGAACTGGTTACAGCAGTCAGGTTTTAAAGGCACTTTGTTTTGTGGAAGCCAGAATAGGGGAGTTGTCACACTTAGAGATCTGTACACATCAGTGGGTCAAGATTTAAAAAGCTAGAATATTATCAAAATTCTGTTGGCCCTATCAAACTAAATGTCAAAGAATCATCCCTCTGATATGACTATATCACACTCCACTTTCTACCTGATTTGTAGCTTCCAAGTGGCTGTTTGTATTAGAAAACAAATCACAAATTTGTCATCTCTATGAATTAATTGCTTGAAGGAGAATGGTTTGATTCAGAAAGGTAAATTCGTAAAGGTAAGGAGAGTTTAGTAAGTGTCATGCCAGAAAGATTGGCTGAGATTAAGCCAAATACATACGCAGCCTACATGGATATTAAAAATAGTTTCCCCTAAATAAAACAAATAAAAGACTTTTGAAAATCGAAGTCCCAGTTTTTAATGGGAAAGAACAATTGGTAATATCAATCAGGGAAGAAGTCTGATAGATACATGCATTATAGACAGCATATTATGATGACAGACATGCCACTCAGTGAATCCAGAGCTTTGATAGTGGATTTTCATGTAAATATCCTAGCCCACTGCACAGTCTAGAATGAAGAGAAACTCTATGAAGAGAAGCATGATGCAATCATTTTTTAAAAAAAGAATTACAAAGGAACACTAAGATAGTGATCAAAAGACTTTAAAAATTGATGCAAGCATCATTTTGGGGGGGTCAATCTTTGCTTACATGCTGAGGAGACCATCATGGTTTGGGTGTTACCAGGGGTTCAGAGCTCACTTGTGGTCTTCAGGTGCATCCTATTCATCTTTGGCCTACTGTGCTTTGCATGCTCAGCATATGGGAATCACAAGTCACCCTCTGGGTCCTAATAAAAATATCTAACCCTATGAAAGCACCTGGATTATTTTTTTTCTGGGGTCTGAAGGCAGATTTTCCTCCTGCAGAGATTTCTGATTTCTCAGATATTTCCCAATAGTGAATTGGCAAATGATTGGCATCAAAATAGGCACAATAAAAGCTTGGGGGTTGGAGATGTGAGTTGAAATGTCAGGAACATCCCTCACTGGCTGCATTGCCTTTGACAACTCTCTTTCCCTTTTGTTGCAAGATTGAGTTAATAATTCTACTCTTATAAACCATGGCTAAAATACTCTCTTTAGGAACACAGTGCTAACGAGAGCGAGCATCTCCATGATTCGAGACTCTCTTTCCAACATGATTCTCATCATTATCCTCCATATAACTGAAATAAAAACCAATCTTTTATAGACTGTTACTATGAAGGATCCTTCTGCCTTTTCACAACCTGTGTGCTGTTGTTTAATTCTCGTGGAGAATGACAAGTTCCACTGAAATATGCACATGGCATCTCCAAGAAACAAAAGCAAGAATTGCATTGAAGGGGTGGTAGGCAAAAAAGGCCAAGAATGACCATAATTAGACCAAATGACTTCCACTTCCAAGCCGTAGCTGGCTGCATCCTCTTCATAACTCTGTGAATGCTCTGGACCACAGGACATCTTTTCAAAAAAGTTCTCTCTCTCTACTCTTCCAAGCCTTTGTAGATGAGATTCAATTTCAATGAAAGATCATTCATGCTTATTGCTTAAGTTGTGTTAATTTTTAATGCTTTTAAAAATATGCTGGATAGTTAAAAATATATATATATTATATATATGACTCCTGTGATAGAAACATTTATTTCAAGGGTGAAATATCTCCATTCCGTCAAATAAAATAATAATTGTGGAAAATATTTAAATCAATTGATTGGTCATATGTTGTAAAATTTCTGCTCCATGTAGCCATTTGGATAAGGAAGCGTCTAAGCTTCCCCAAAAGTTATTTATCAACTCCCAACAAAGTACTTTTCAGTTAAAAATCAGCTCATACTTGGCCGGGCGCGGTGGCTCAAGCCTGTAATCCCAGCACTTTGGGAGGCCGAGACGGGTGGATCATGAGGTCAGGAGATCGAGACCATCCTGGCTAACACGGTGAAACCCCGTCTCTACTAAAAAAATAATACAAAAAAACTAGCCAGGCGATGTGGTGGCGCCTGTAGTCCCAGTTACTCGGGAGGCTGAGGCAGGAGAATGGCGTAAACCCGGGAGGCGGAGCTTGCAGTGAGCTAAGATGCGGCCACTGCACTCCAGCCCAGGCTACAGAGTGAGACTCCGTCTCAAAAAAAAAAAAAAAAAAATCAGCTCATACTTAATGGATATTTCCAACATTGACATATTCTTATGGTTTATTAATCTTCCATACTTTTAGCCAATGTTTCTTTCCATAGTCAAGATTTCATATTGCATAAAGGTGTGCAGCAATATAAGGAAGGCTTTAACACAATAGAAAACTTTTCTTCTTAAATCTCATATGAGTTTTATGTAAAAATGTCTACTATTATAGAGTAGTGAGAAAAGCAGTTCCTTTTATGGCCACGTACCTTGATCTAAATGGTAATTGTAATAGCATGAAATAGCAAAACAGAGACGGAGAGGGGATGGCCAACGTTTCAGTGAGCACAGGTTCAAATTGTAAGCTAAGGATGAAGATATGAAGATGTAATGACTGGCAGAAAAAGCTGTGAGAGAGAGAAATAATACATACATATATATGTGTGTGTGTGTGTGTATATATATATTTCCATATATAGCTATATATATATACCCCTCTCTCTCTCTGTCTCTCCCTCTCTCTCGCCCTCTCTCTCATATTCCTTCCTGTTTTTTCTTGCCCTAAAGACTAAGGAGCAATGGTTGGTTTTTATGGGACAGGTTGTGAAACAGTACAACGATCATGAAGTGATCAGGCATGCTATTCAAAAAAATGTCATTTCTTGCCCAGAGTAACTTCAGTTTGTACCTTCACTTCCAGCAGTTTTAAAGTCAGTGTAATAAAATATGAAGCTTGTTTTTTTTTTTTTTTTCTCCAGTGGGAAAATATTTTCTGTGGGGTCTAAAAGAAACAAAAATACATCTGAAAAGAAAAAAAAAGAGAGAGAAGCATGCCTTAAAAAAAAAAGAAAATTCCCCTTCCCTATATGTGTCTACAGACAAATATTTTTCTTCACATGCACTTTTGGAGTAAGGACTGTATGTGTAGCTATAGTTTCCACTTGCTTATACTCCTCTAAACACATGGCCAGGAGGTATTTGGTTTATGATGGTATGATGATAGTTGTTAAAGAAAGTTCTTTTGCGTGTGAAAAAGAAAGAGAAGTCAAGGCAAATAGCAGTCTGTTCAGAATTATCCTTTCAATGAATTCTTCCCTTTTATACAATAAAAAGCCGTGGCTGTATTATAGGCCCTGGATTAAATAAAAGCAAACCACACTCTTTGTTCAATAATAGTTTTATTTATTATTTCACTGTTAACTTGGGGATAATATTCACCACAAAGTTGCAGGCATCATTTTATAGTACAGACTACAGACGATTGACTTTTTCAAGATTAAAAATGAACATGGTTTGTGACACACCTGAAATGCCTACTGAGGAAGTGCTGGCCACGAGGTAATAAAAAAAAGGTAAAATTCAGTGCCTTTGGCAAAGATGTGGACACTGTTTTAGATGCGAGTATGATACATGCCCTTTGCTTACAAAGCAAATATACACCCATCTGATTTTGGACTGTGGTTTCTCTATCCACCAGAGAGCATCTTTACATGATTCACAGACATTTCCCTGAGAGCTTCCTGCCAAGAGAAATCAGCATGCTGATTCACCATCTTGGAAGCCCTTTTTAATGTAATTATTCCTCAAGCCTGCACCAAACTTGGAAACGGTTCTTATATTTAAAAGAAAGAAGGGCCTTGCCCCCAATGTGACCGTCACATAGCTCTAAGTACACGCCCAAAGGACGTTTGAAGTGTTACATGTAGGAGGCTGGAAATGCCCACGTACTGGATGAGGAATGGATAGAAGGGAGATCATGTGTTTGATTGCTTGCAGAACAGGATGAAGGATTCTCTCTTAATAACTTTCCACACCAAGCAAAACTACATGTAAGGATTTTTAAGCCAAACTACAGATCTTCACTTGTACAGAAAACTATGTTTATGAACTCTCCAGGCCCTCCAGATACTTCTTTTACTAAGGCAAGCAACCAAGAAGCCTGTTTCAAAAGAATTATCCCTTCAATGAATTCTACTCTTTTTTTACAATGAAAAGTTTCTCTTTGTTGACCAATCCGGTAAAGTTTCTGAGTTCTAGGGATAAAAGAGAGAGTTAATTTTCTTTTTCCTTTTTGGACTCTAAATTATTTGTTCACAACTTCAAATCTATTTAAAATATTTCTCCTTATTGCTCAGTGATATTTTATTAGATAACCATCATGTTTGTGAACATTCTCCATTTCCCAGCCAAACAACTCCTGACTATAGTAGCAGCATGGGACATTGATGTGCACAGAATTTTGACAATATTTGTTAATTAATAAAGAGGTTATTATATATTCAACATTTATCGAATATATACAATTTACCGGATTCTGTGTGAGCTGCAGGATACAGAGTGATGAATAAGACCCAATTGCTATCATCAAGGAACTCACAGAATACAGGATAAAAATAGTTTTGAGTTTTGTATGTGAACTACAGAACTGCTAAGCATTTTGGACTCCAAGAAAGAAGAATAGTAAGCTTTAATATCTTGAGGATAATCTTTTTAGTTTAAGGTAGGATTGCTGGATTATAATTTGGGTGTGGGAAGTTTTACTAACATTTCTTTGCAGTAGAGAGTACAGCCCCTTTATCTTTTACGTATAATGCAGCTGAGACGTGAGCCTCTTTGGTTCTCTAGATGATTTTTTTTGGGGTGGTCTCAAGCCCAGACCAGAGTGGTAGGGTCAGAACTTTGTGTGAGTCTCTGTGGTTCTACCAGAACAAACACAGGCCTAATGTTCTAGCAATGCATTTGGATGACTTCCATATATCCAAATGCACTGTTCATCTCTGCATGAAGCTGTGAACATGATGCATGCCTAATAATACCAACACTTGCTCATTTCTGAGCCGTACAACATAACACTGTGCAGTTACAAACTTACGTGAAGTACAGTCATGTTATGAACTAGATCTTCTTTACTCATTTATATTATCTTATCATGAGCCTCCTTTCCCAGACATTAACACTAAAGCCAGAACAAGAAAATGGAATTCTCCAGTTCTAAAGAGCACTGGGTTACCATTCTAGAAACCTTTCTCTTAGGTCTGCAGTGTTGACTCACATAACATTAATGCTGGGAGAGGCTGAATATTTAGAGTCATCGAAACAGAAGAAGAGAGTATAACTTAAGTATGTAGAAGGGAAGTAGTAAAATTGTCCTTGAACCTATTAAGGGCTGGAATTGATCCTGTTTAAATAAGTTTGTTGCACGTAGCATTAGAGCAAAATATTCTTTCAGAGGAGGTGCTAGAAGTAGGGTTGTTTAGGTTAAAAAAATAACGTTGGAGTGTTATATTCTATAGTTTCAGTCCTACTGTGAGAAATGCTATTGCAAAATCAAAGTAAACACCTGCTACCCAGAAACTCTATTTTGTGTGGTTACCAGACCTCAGTGCTGGGTTGGAGTGGTATTTGAAACTATACTACTCTGGGTTTACCAACAAATTTCCAAGCTTCCTTGGTTACCTTCCAAATTTCAAGATTTTGTGGTGTTGAAATATAGTAAGTAAATAACTTTACAGAGTATAAAATCTGAAATTTTCAAGCATTCACTCAATATACCATTTTACTTTCATCATGGTATTTACTGACTTCAGTTTTGACCCATTTGTCATCAGAAGACAAATTGGAGAAGTTTCAGTGTTGTTACTTAGTTTGAGCAATGAGGAGAAAACCCAGAAAGTTTAGGTTAAGTGACAAGCATGCCCAAGGATATGTAACTAAGCAGTGACCAAACTGGAACAAGAACTTAGGGTTCCTCATCCTGAATTCATTGCTTCTTTGACTACACTGCACTACCTTCACTGGTCCTCGGAAACTGCCAGGGGAAGATTGTGCAATTTCCTGGAATATGTCCCCATCTTTGAATCATCTCTACTCAGATAAGTACAGGACACCCTGGCTGATCCCTGGAATCCTTCTCCGTGTCACTTTAGTATTAGGTTTCCCCGCTGTGACAGAGCCTTGGCATCCTTCTTTCTTCCCTGAGTCAGAGGTGAAACAGACAACTTTGCAGCAGAGCTCTGTGCTCCAGCTTCTCTCCCGATACACAGAGGGACTCCCAGCGGTCTGCAGAGCAATGAGCCCTGCCCACGGGCAACACAGGAAGCCTGACAGAGAAAGTTGATATGCCTTCTAGATCTTTAGCCACAGCAGGGTCTAATGCTTAGGCTTCTTGTTTGTTTTCATTCCGTCAGAGTCTACAACTATTGTACACTAAAGGGTAAGGAGAAATGAAAAATATGTAGAGAGTCGAGGCTGGGCTTAAGAGGCAAAGGGTGATTTAGAATAGGGAGGATTAGCATCGAGGCCACAGGGAGCTGATGGGCAAAGGAGAGCAGAGCCGAGGGAACTAGGGGGCCAGAGAGAGCTCACTTCTCCTAACCATCTGGCAATGCCTGGAGAATGGAGAATGTGTGTTGTGTGTGTGCTTGTGAGAGAGAAGGAAGGAGAGGGAGAGAGAGAGATTCTCCAAGTGTAGTTTGATCATTTTCTTCTTTCAAAGTGGCTAATCTTGAAATGTCTGTAAGCCTCATGCATATGGCATGAAATAATTTGATTCCCAGTTTGGGATGAAGACATTTTGATCTTATGTAAATGCTGCATATCTCCTGTAATGACAAGCCCTTTGAGAAATGCACGTGTAACTAAGGTCCAGTTATAAACACTCACTACATCTTCAATTATACTTTTAAATTCTTCATATTCAAAAGAATCTATTTTGCTTTTGCTTGTTTTCTTTCTCTGAAAATGACCCAAGAAATGGACATACCTTTCTATAAAGCCAGTAGATAGTATTTAAATGCAGCTTTCATCCATAAGAGGCTTAAAAACAATTCTATAACAAAACCAGTCAAACCAAAAAAAGGAGACCTAGAGTCTTGGATTTGTTCCTTTTCTGCCATTATTAGCATCACAAAAGGACAAGGATAAGGAGATAATCATATTTAAGGAGATTGTAAGTGACTCTCAAAGTTCTGCTAAATTTCAGGGTCTCTCCTTTTCTCAAATTTAATTCTATTATTATTATTTTTTTTAAATAAAAGAAACTGCCCTTTTGGGAGGGAGGCAAGATAGGAGTTTGCAAAAGGATGGGAAGTGCTGAAGTACTGGGACACTTGAATAAGCTTTCACATATTTATTAGTGCCAGGCCAACTGGAGAAAGAAAATATAGATGCAGTTGCTTACTAGACATTTCACAGGTGGATAATATGACATTCTGTAGTTTGCTGTACATATTAGAAAATCGTCTGTTTTTTCTTGTTCTTTGGTTGAATGTGGGCCCCCAAAAATCGTTCTTACAATTACACTGATCGTTTTTTTTTCCCCGTGTAAAATGATTTCAGACACAATGGTGGAGGGCTGCTTTGTTCATTTCCTACCAGATTTAACTAAAGAGTGGTTTTAAACATTTATGTTGAAGTGACAGTTGCCTTTTTATTACCTAGAAAGAGTTAGGTGCTTGCTGATGCCAACAGGATGACATGTTTCTTCTTCTTAGCCACAGGAAAGCTCAATAGACTCTATTCGTTGCTCAAGTGGACTTTAAAGAATCACTTTCAAAGGACACCATGGCTGACGACTGAAGAGTAATATTTATCAACATTAAATAAACACTTGGTGTAGTATCCATAAATATTTCTGCATATAAACATAACACGAAATTAAATAGTTCAGATACACAGACACCACTGAGTACACGTCCACTGTTGTCAAAGTCGTCTGTAAACACCACCTCACACTGAATACAAAAGCAGCTTCTACCCAGCTCTGGGTTCACAACACGAATGCCCTGTACAAAGGGAAGATATCTCCGCAGCCCTCCCACCTCCCTCCCCTCCCTCTCCCCAAACAGCCCCGGCAACAGGAAAAGAAACCCCAACAACTACAGCAGCAACAACAACGACAATGACGGCAGCACCCCGTCCCCTCCCCAAATAAAACAGTTAACATTTTGGTCAATTCAAGGGAGAATGCAAAAACAATTTTTTTTTTTCCCCAAAAGGTAAGGAAATCAATTTGAAGCATTACTTTTCAGAGTGTAATTCTTTCTTCAGAGGACATGGAACTTCCTAAACCTCACCTATTCCTGGGTGAAGGTTACTCAATGAACACCAGAAAGCACTGGCCACAGCTGAGTAACAAAGGTGCAAGCCCTATTTTCTTTTAGAAGGCGCCATTCAGCAAGAATCAAACACAATGTTCTCCTTCATTCTCTCTCACCATGTTTTTGTTTTTTTTTTGCTTTGCCATATATATATATACATATACATATATATATATTGCTGTGTATGACATTCAAACGTGACACTATTACTGAGTTTCAAGCAGTTTAGATAGCAGAAATTTTGTTTTGAAACATTCAGATTTAGATGATTAAATTCAAACGTGTGGATGTGGTTCATTCTTTGAGCTCAGAGGGGCCCCGATGTGGCTCTGTTGAGACATCAACAAAGGAGATTGCTTAACACCAAGTCTGGTGAAGCCATGGTGCTCAACTGACTCACGAGCCTGTCCGCTCTGCACAGACCTGCTGGGAAGGCCTGGCTGCTCTCTGTGGAAAACAGCCCTGGTTTCAAAAACATTAAACTGGGCTTATTTCACGTTTATGTTGCATTAGGATCCTAGAGAACTTCAGTCACCAAAGTACTGAAAGCGTATATTGCAGGAATAATTTGCCAGTTCAGTGTTTCCCATGATATTATATACACTATGTGTGTGCGTGCAGAACTCACACATATATATATATACTTAAGTATTTTTATTTGTACGAAACTTGAACTGCACAAAACAGTACTTTGCAAGAATCAAGAATCAAGTCCACAAATAGAGTTTAACAACACACCAAAGAAAAGACAGGAAGCTCTATTGGGACAAGAAGATTCAGCTTTGCAACGTGTGAAATAATTTTGGAACCACAGATTCTTTAGCCTGCAGTGTTCCTCGTGGGGTCTGGATTCCCACTTTTGGGATCCTTGGGAAGAATGTGGGAACTGGGTCAGCTATGCTCATGTGAGATTCTAAAGCTATTGGGAATTAAAGACCCAGGCAAATCAATTTGGGTATATAATTGCTGTGAAGCAATTATTTTTCTCCTGTTTAAGGAAAAAAACATGTAAAGTCTATTTCAGAATAAATTTCTTTATATTCAGTAGTATGTTTTTTGTTTTTTTTTTTGCTAAATTGGTATTGACTTTTTCAGTTAAAATGGGTTTATTCAATGGATCAGTAAACAGGCAGCTTCTTTCACATCCGGGTGATAAAATCATTTTTATCATCACCAGAAATCACCCCACCCTCAGCTTCCTCCTCCTAAGGTCTGTGGGTTGATGTGTGCGTTTCGTCACTGCTATTGATAAAACCTCATTCTACAAGGCCTGCTCGGGTGCGCGCTTGTGAAAAATGACCGACTGTCTCTGCTGGTACTGCTGCTTGCGCCTCTTTTTTTTGTCACACTGGCACAGCAGCAGCATCTTGAAAGTGGTTCTGAATGTTTTGTTGCACAGGGCATAGCACACGGGGTTCACGGTGCTGTTGATGTAGCACAGCCAGTAGCCCAGATTCCAAAAGGTTTTGGGTATGCAGCTGTCACAAAAGGTGTTCACCAGAACCATGATATTGTATGGGGTCCAAGTGATGATGAAGGCAAGCAAGATCGCACTGAGGGTCTGGGCTGCTTTCTTCTCCTTGACGAGGGACATCCTTTTCCGCTTAGTGATCTGACTTCTGGTCTTCAGAGCAAACCTCTTGGCCAGAGTGGCTTCCTTGAAGGACAGAGGTAGAGTGGCCGTGGTCTTACCCACTGAGGAGTTGACATCAGAAGTCTTGGCTGTGTCCACGGCTGACTCTAGCTGGATGGGAAGCTTGGAGAAGCTTTTTGGAAAACTGCCTCCATCGTCCACGCTCTTCTGGGCCTGCAGCTTGTTAGCTTTCCTCTCCAAGTCCACCATCCCCAGCTCCTCCTCAGGCACCTGCAGGTTGTCAGACGAGGGTAACTTGGTGGAGTTGAGGATGGTGCTGTGACCTGGAAGCTTGAGCACGATGGAGTAGATGGCTCTCGTCTCGGAGCCAATGTCCTCCTCATCGGAGGAGGCGGAGTTCTCCAGGGAGGCAGCAGCATCATTGTTGTTCCAACTGTCACTGCTGCTGTGGTCTTGGTCCACCTGCTCGGAGCTGGGTTTCCAGCTCTTGGTTGTGAACCAGAAGTGGCAGCGGCTGTACTTCCTCCTGTTGGAGCGTTTCATGCTTTGCTGTTGAAGTTCATAACTGCTGCAGCTTCGAGAACTGCCTGTGGGGTGGACAAAGTTTTCTGTCTCTGCCTCTGTCCCAGAGGCTTGCAGCCCAGCAAGCTCTTTGGTACGCTTTTCAGTTTCCTTATAGATCCTCCAGTATAAAATAGTCATAATGGTGACAGGCATATAAAAAGCAGCGATGGCTGTGCCAAAAGTAATGGTGGGTTCACTGAGGAACTGAATGAAGCACTCTCCTGGAGGCACAGTTCTCTTTCCAACAAAGTATTGCCAGAACAAGATGGCAGGAGCCCAAAGGACAAAGGAGATGACCCAAGCCAGACCGATCATCACACCAGCTCTCTTTGTTGTTCGTTTGGCTCGGTACGTGAGCGGCCTCGTGATGGAAAAGTATCTGTCAAAGCTGATGACCAGAAGATTCATAACAGAGGCATTGCTGGCTACGTAGTCAATGGCAAGCCAGAGGTCACAGGCCAAGTTCCCTAAGGCCCATCGATTCATGATGATGTAGGTCGTAAACAGATTCATTGAAATGACCCCAATTATCAGATCCGCGCACGCCAGGCTTAAGAGGAAGTAGTTGTTGACCGTCTTCAGCTGCTTGTTGACCTTAAATGACACAATTACCAGGATGTTGCCGATGATGGTCACCAAGGCCAGGATGCCCGTTAAGAAAGCGATGAAGACCACCTGCCAGACGGTATGACCTCCCAGAGGGTCATCGGTGGCACCGTTCGGAGAGGAGAAATTCCCGGCTGCTCCAGAAGCGTTGTAGCTGCCGAAATGAGTGACGGTTCCCGGGGGCAGCCCTGCATCGGAGGGGCTGTGTATCCAGGAGGAGCTGATGTTTGGAAACAAAGGCGAGGTTGTACTGTTATTGTGCAAGGTCATTGTGACTCTCTGACATAGTCTAGGGGAAGAAAAGAGAGAAAAGACGGAGTTAGAAAAATTTCTGCCTTTATTTGCTTGTTCTTTGCATTGCATACGTTAAAAGACATGGAAGGCCTATGACAGGATGCTGAATCTCTATGAAGCCAAACATTATCAAGTTCATTCTCTTATTTTAAATGAATGGAGTCTAGAGCACACAGACATTGATTTGTTTGAGATAATATTGTATAATTGGTGGCATGCACTGAACATTGTGCTTTTTTCCCACATTTTTCTCATTTCTAAATATATTCCATGTAATTCTGTTACTAAACAAAATCACCCTTACTTCTCTTATTTTGTAAAGGTGAAAAATATCGGACATTTCTATTACAATTATCCAAACAGTTTTATCATCATGCTAAATTGATAACTTGACTTGATTTGCATTTTATCTATCTGGGCATTTACCCATCTGAGACTTGAGAAATACACAAATTTAAGGTGATACCAGCCATTTAAGCCTCACTAAAATGAGCAGTGCCAACCTGGAGAAGGGATAAAACCAATGTAAATCAATTCATATTATATTATCTCTTTGAGACAGAATTGAAAAAGTCAGATATCAGTTCCTTGTAAGGACTGGTAACACGACTATCTCCCGGGAAGCTGTCTTCTACTTGATGACCTGCAGATGAACTTTTAGCAGAATGTTTTGAATGGACCAAACCAGTTTTAAATATTTCTAGTATTTAGATCTTTTAGATCCAAGCATGAAAACGTATTTTAGCGTGTCATACATATGTGAACAAATGGGCATGCCCACACACATTTGCATATAAAAGTTGCAAAACTGCAACTAGTGCTTTCAAACGCTTGTTGCTAGAGTATATGAACAACTAAGAACCATTACAAATAAGGTGCCACCAGTAAGACCCCCTTGGTGTCGCTGCTGGCCTTGGTTGTGACCTGCACCATTCTCTCAGAGCCTCCAGGGCTGTACTTCCGGGACACCACTGGCTCAGGAATTCACACACCACCAGCCACTGTACACTAGATAAGCAAATCATTCCTCAATTAGTGTCATTCTATGAGTTCAAAGTTTGATCATACTAGCAAAAATCTATTGTGTACCCTGCTACTGCATTTATGCTCTCGGTTAAAAAAAAAATCGTCAACAATAAACTCTTACAGATAAACATATATGTGCAAGTGCAGTGCGAGAGTCCTAAATCAAGTCTTAGGGTATTGAATGTCAGCATTTTCACAGAGTGTCTCTCAAAGCAGTAGTCAGATTCACACAGGGCCTTCTGGAAAGGCTTTCTGGTATAGCAGGAAGACTATGGGTCAAAAGGCATAGTTCAAATCTGTTTGACCACTTCCTGGAGGTGAGATCTTAGATATTTAACTTCTTTGAGTCCAAGTTTTCTCATTAAAAATGGGAATGATAATTTTCTGCATAATAGAATCAATTGTTGATAAATTCTTTTCAGAATTCAATAATAAGTGACCAAAGAAGCTTCATTTCTCATCAAAATGTTTTAACATATATAAAGTACTTAGAACAGGAGCTGATACAGTAAATGCTATATGAGTATCTGTGATTATTATCTTATTCTTTTTATTGAACAATGAACTCTTTGCTTTGACTGCCAGGATGCTCAGAGCTACATTTAGTGCAATAATAAATGTTAGTAGAAATTATTTATTGGACATTTACTATGTGGTACATGTTGTGCAAATGCATCGTATGCATTATCTTATTTATTTATTATTTTTTTGAGACAGTGTCTCGCCCAGACTGGAGAGCAGTGGTCTGATCTTGGCTCACTGCAGCCTCTGCCTCCCAGGTTCAAGTGATTCTCATGCTCCAGCCTCCTAAGTAGCTGTGATTTCAGGCATGTGTCACCTTACCTGGCTAATTTTTGTGTTTTTAGTAGAGATGGGGTTTCACCATGTTGACCAGGCTAGTCTCAAACCCCTGGGCTCAAATTATCTGCCCATCTTGGCCTCCCAAAGTGCTGGGATTATAGGCGTGAGCTGCCGTGCCCAGTGTATTATCTCATTTAATCCTTAAATAACCTCATTTTACAGGAAAGGAAGACACATTTAAATAATCTGTGCAAGGAATTGACCTAACAAGGGGACGTGTCGGGGGACCTAAAGAGTTCCATCCAGACAATCTGAACCCACAGCCTCCATGTGTAACTGTGAGGCTATGCTGCCTCTCCACCAGCTCCTTCCAGGATTCCAGAGAATCCTATACAACTAGCCCTTCCTAGCTGGTTAAAAATCATCATACACCTCCTTAAGGTGGAATTGATGTACATTGAAAATTTAATGAGATACTCCTTATCACCTAAAACAATGGCAAAGATACAGATGATTCGATACATTCAGCATTCACAGAAATATGACAAAAATAATCAATTTTCATGGTCTTGGGGTTGCAGTATACGTTGGTCATTTGAAAGGCAATTTTGCAGTTTGTAAAAAATGCCAAAATCCATGACCTCAGGAGCTGTCTGACTCTATGTATACACATAAAACCTATGATGTTAGACATAAATACACTCACATACGCACATATAAATACATGTACACATGTTCACTTTAGTGCTCTTTGAAATAATAAAAAATTTGAAATAGTCTAAGTATTCTAATATAATACTCAATTACAGAGAGGAATAATACAAAATATTCTGTATAATCTAACATTATTTTCCCATAGCTAAAATATCCGACATTGCACTAATTTTCAATTTTAGGAAATTGATGAGACTATTCTCTCTCTTTTTTTTTTTAATATTTCAGTTTTATCAGGTGTCAACTTACACTTAACTCTCATTCTCTCGCACTGAGTGATGTCTGGGTTTGGAAAGTGTTACATGCTGTTTGTAGCACACAGTTACATTCAGGGTTTCTTCCAAGATGCATGTACAGAAGATCTGTCTGCGGTTCTCCATCCAGATCCCAGTTTACAGCAGTTCTACAGGTGTTTGCCTTGTTATCTCTCCATTGCTGACTGTGTATATCCCACCGCACTGTGACTGTGTATATCCCACTCCACGCTGACTGTGTATATCCCACTCCACTGTGACTGTGTATATCCCACTCCACGCTGACTGTGTATATCCCACTCCACGGTGACTGTGTATATCCCACTCCACGGTGACTGTGTATATCCCACTCCACGGTGACTGTGTATATCCCACTCCACGGTGACTGTGTATATCCCACTCCACGGTGACTGTGTATATCCCACTCCACGGTGACTGTGTATATCCCACTCCACGGTGACTGTGTATATCCCACTCCACGGTGACTGTGTATATCCCACTCCACGCTGACTGTGTATATCCCACTCCACGCTGACTGTGTATATCCCACTCCACGGTGACTGTGTATATCCCACGTGTATATCCCACTCCACGGTGACTGTGTATATTCACAAGGACAGATGTGTCTTTAATCAGGTCAACACCCTGTCTCTGAGGTTAATAACTACTATTACTATTGGTCTACTGGGGAGTCTGGGGTGCCTCTTAAATGCTCTTATCCCCATATGCTGATAACTGGCATTTGGTCCTCTTTAGCTTATCATCTTTGTTCACCCATTTTTGTTTGTTTGTTTTCCAGCACCGGACCTGTGTTTATTTCTCATGTACTCTGAAGAGCCTTTCTCTTTCCAAAATCTCCTTCACCCCTGAGATTCCTGAACATAGCAGTGACATTTCCTCATTTCTACTATCTAGGTCTCTGCTTTTATGTCCCATGGGAGGCAATCATGTCCTGAGGCCCAAATTTCAGGTCTTTAGCCATGCTGGTTTTATTATAAATAAATGTAATGCCCAATCATCCTGATGCTTTATTCATATTTGTGCTGATGATACTTCTTTCATCTTTGTTGGTTAAAGCCATGCAGTGGGTATCTGTTTTTTGTCTTTCTTTGGACTGTCTTTTTGGAAATAGCCTGTCACCCATAGTGTGTAGTTTGGGACAGGCATCAATCAGATAGTCCTGGCTCATCTACCACAACAATGAACATGAAGAAGACCCAGGCAGGAGGGCTGATCTGGGGATTTGATGTGGATGTTGGAATGAGACAGTAATTCTCTTTTATTTGGAATTACTAGGTGCCAATCACCCTATTTGCCACCACATGGGAAACCAAGAGCAAGCAAACATAGAGGAAAGGCATGGAGGAAGGAGAGAGACAGGAGGGAGTGTGGCAAACAGCATGATGATGTTGTCCTTTGAAACCTGAATTTAGCCACTCCTGAGGTCAATACCACCTCCTTGACCTTGCCTTTCCTTTGTTGCCAGGGCTACCAGAGACACTTTCTGTCACCTGCAACTGGAAGGTGTTCCGTCAATATCAATGCATGCTCATTTAACCACTGCTAGTGTTAGATTATGGTGATTGGTTCTGTGGAATTCAGGGAGTTCACAGTCTCTGCATTTCATAAACTCACCCCTACGTAAGAGATGGAATACTAATAAAATATTTTAAAAAGCACAAGTTATTTAGGCAATATCAAATCACTCTCGGTGGATAATCACATGATGTTTGTTACATTAAACAACAATTTAATTTGCTCTGTTGACCTATATTATTGAAGAATATAAGTAAGAATTTTTGAAATTAGCCTAAGGTCAATTATTTTCTTTTAGTCCCTTTCATCCTGGGACTCTGAAGAGCCCCCCAAAATGAATAGTATTCTAGTCCAATTATGCTTTGTTTGACTACAGAAAATGAAAGAAGCCAGGATTGAGGAAAGACAGCTATTGGTGAGTTTAGTTGTCGGTATTGGGTTAATTAAATACCTGTTTATCTTTGACCTGTATTCTTTGGCATATCTACCACTGGCCATCATCCTTCTTACACTTGGACATTCATTCAATATCTAATACCTTTCTGAAGTTCTCAGACATGTGCTTTTCCTTATTTAAAAATGTTTTAGTCCCTTTCTGTCATGCAATAGATGTGCAGTATGAGATGAGCAAAAGTTTTAAAGGTAGACAAGAACCATTAGAGGGAAATGACTTGTAGGCATTTGCTTACCCATGTGATACAACATCCAAAGGACAAGAGTTCATAAGTTAACGAGTTACTAGTCAATAACCATGGCAGTCCTAATGCTACCCTTGGGTTTCCTTCTAAGGACCTCAGATATTAAAGCAACGAGAAAGAAGGGAATGTGGTATATGAACATAACTTTGAGGAAAATAAAGCCTTTTGAATGGGAAGCAGAAATTATGAGCAAAGCACACTACTAAAACCCATTGTGACTTGTAGCTATGAAGGGAGAAATGTTTAGGAAGTCGTGGGTACTCATTTGGAGTTCTGATGTGATGAGATACATTAATACCACTCTATTAATAAATACGATGTTCTCATCATCATTAATTTTTTTTTATTAGAAAGCAGCAGAGCAGAGTTGAAAAGCTGTGGTCTTTGGAGTTTTGCTGATTTGGGTCTGAGTTCTGGGTTGGCCTGGGAGATGTATAAACTTACCAAATTACTTGACTACTTTGAGACGACCTTTCTTCATCTATAAAACTAGAATACTGTCACCTGATCTGTGGATTATGGAGAAGATAAGAAGCATTGTGTTGTTGTAGGGTAATACTCTGAAGTATTAACGGGGATCTTGCCTCCCTTCTCCCAATGCTAACTTTTCGTGTTCTCAGAGTTGCGTTGTTACTGTAGAAACACAGGGAGAAAGAAATCAGTATTTCCTAATTTTTTGCTTTTTAAAATAGACTTTAAATACTCTGGTAGAGAGAAGGGATTTAAAGATAAGGGCTTTTAAACTGCAAACACTTGGTCTTCTGAGCATCAATGTTGGTATACTGACCTACACACTAGGAAAATAAGAAAAATTTCCCCTTGCCACATCCAGAGTGAACAAATTGATATAAGTACTACAAAAGGTGATTTTGAGGTATTAATTATAACTGAAAAGGTATGTAAAATGAACTAGCAATCCAACTGCTAGGTATCTACCCTTTAGAAATTATTGCGTTCGTATGCAATAATATGTATGGGTCGTATGCAACAATACAAGGAGACATGCACAAGGCTATTAACTGAAGCATTTATTTTTATGACAAAAATGAGGAAAATCTATAAGACCATTCATTTGTTTTGAAATGAATTAAAAAATGAGGTCATTCATAAAAGGGAATACTATGCAGCAGAAAAAGGCAATCAACTCGATATATATTAACTTATAACCGTCTAAAAATACTTGTTAAGAAAGGCAAGTTGTGGGATGATAAATACAACATGATAAAATTCAGTTGACAATGAAACACAGCAATAGTATACTGAAGATGTGCATGCCTATATACTAAAGGTGGTATATGTCTATACCACCTTTAGTATATAGACATATACCACCTTTAGTATATTAATGTAATTAAAATTGTCATAAAAGGATAGAAACATATACATGTAAATCATCTATTAGCAGTGGTATTTTGGAGGAGGAAGATAATTAGGATTGAGGGTGATGGACAAAGAAGACTTCAGTTCAGTCTGTAATGTCCCAAATGAGAAAAAAAATTCCCAAAGTTTCCAAAGCCAGAAGGAAGTGAAGAAGAGACTTGAAAGGGGGAAGATATTGGTGATGGTCTCCAAGGAGGGCTGGGGATCTTGCCCTCCACCCTGCTGTTGCTTTTAAATGCGGAGAAGGTTGGAGAAAAAAAAGGTCGCATCTGATAATATTGATCAGACTCAAGGAAGATGCATGCCTCATGCCCTCCTGCCTGGTGCCCAGAGATGGCAGCTGCTCAGAGGTCAGTGGGTCACTGTGGCAGAAGCATCGACGACCTGAATGCGTGTTGTAATGAATTCTTCCTTAGTCTTGCCTAAGACATAAACTCAGCCAGGCAAACACCTTGATTTCAGTGCTGAGACTCTGAACAGGAAATCTGATTGTAAGCTGCTAAGTTTGTGGTGATTTGCTATGCAGAATGGGGCCTCAACAGGCAGCTTCGAGGCAAATTACACAAAAATGAAACTACTGGTCTTGCTCGCCTGAATAAGATGGAGTAAAAATATTATACACACTTTATATGTAAATGAGCAACGTATTATCTCACACACAGGAAATCCTAGTTCTCCTCTGGGTTGTGGATTTTCTCCCCTCATTGCTGTAGGGGGCCTTTCTTGCCTTTGTTCCTCCAAGGGACATTCAGCACCTGCCATGCCTCTTCTGAGTACACTGTCTTTTCTCCACAGCCCAGGTGACGTACATTCCTAGTGCTCCCCAATCTATTCATATCAAGGCTGTACCCAGCTTTATCAAGGAAGACAGTGTCCTTATAGGGCCAGGAAACAGGATTCCTCCCACCTACCCTCATCTTCCTTTGAACATTTTCTATGACCTTCTCCCAGGCCTCGGGGCCACAGCCTCATTAAAAGGACTGTTCTCTGGAGGCTCAGCAATGGAGGTCCTGTCGGTACACAGGATGACATGAGGAGAAACTGATCAGCAGGGCATAAGGACTTCAAAAAAAAAAAAAAAAAAGAATATCTAAAAATACTTATTAGAAATGAGAGTCGTCAAATGTTTTACTTCAGGTATATCTATTATTTCACAGATAATATGTAACTTCCTGAGAATCAGGTCTGCAGGTCAGACCCAAATGAAGCAATGATAATCCTGGGCTAAGAGGCCTCAGTTGATGGTGATTTTCTGAGTAGAAGGTATCATTTCTATGTTTAATATTCCTTCCTCACCCTGACTCAACAGCCTACATTCCGTAGTGTTAGGATATTTTGTGTCAAGGAAGTTCATAGTCTACACTCATTGAATTGATTGATACTGGTGAGGAGACCTATGGGAAGCCTTTCCTTTTAATGCTCAGGAAGAAACAGGTGGTGGGAACAGAGATTCTTGTCAGCCCAGTGATCTTCACATTTTATAAGTAATCCCAGGCAGGATTTCTAGGAATGCAGCCTGCATGAGGGCTCAGGGCATGGTCAGGTAGGTGCAGAGCAGGGGCAAGACCCCTGGCTTCTCTCTGGGGTCAGAGCAGGCTCCCTCCCTGCCAGATTGTGGGTGGAACATTCAGGGAATGGTTACTGAACCATTCCAGACACCAGAGCTCAGGTAAGAAGTGGAAAACTGAGCAAGATCCTGCCCATGGGTACCATGAGTGCCTTTGTGGGGTAGTTACATCTGTGTGTATGTATATATACTTAGTGTATATATACTACATACTTAGTATACTTATATATAGTGTATATATGCTATGTACTTACTATACTTATATACTTGGTGTATATATGCATTGCATGTTGAACTTACTATGTATATACACTATATATATACACACACACATTACACACACACACACTAATTGGTCCACTAATTGGCTGTTGCATTTTGAACTTGGTGTGTGTGTATATATATGTGTGTGTGCGTATACATATACATGTATGTATATACACACATATGTATATATGTGTGTGTATATATGTATGTATGTATATATGTATATATACACACACTAAATTCAACAGATGTATATGTGTGTGTGTATATATATACACACACTGAGTTCAAAACGCAAGAGCCAATTAGTGGGTCAATATGAGAATTAAAAAAGAAAAAAACATACAGCAAATTGAATAGGATATATCAGAATACATATCACATAATGACAATCACACTTCATTAAATTTTTGCTCTACATACACACACGTATAAAATTATGTCTATAGTGGTGAGGTACATACAATGTATTTTGTGTTGAATAATGTTGGAAAGCCACTGCAGTGGATATTTTGACATCTTTTATTAATATTTAAAAGAAGAGGGTGAAACAAAAAATGTGAAAAAAAAAACAAAAAAATTTGACAGTATGGAATTTAGGAGAAATTGAAGGTTAGTTCTAGGAAATTTGCCTTCTTCCCCCTAGTTATGGCAAAAAATAACTTTTCTGGGGTTACAAGTCTGTAAAATCTATAGGTAACTTTAGAAAATGTAAAAACGTGTAAATATCCAGTGTGAAAATAGATGTGAAATTGCTTACAGAAACTGACAAGTCCAACATATATGTGAGGCATCTGTTATAATGAATTCCAAGGAGGCAAACTCATTTCATGTCCTCTGAGCCAAGTAGATAGTACCTATTTGGGAAAAATGTTTGAGGGCTCTCGATTTTTAAACCTGCTGAACTGATTAAAAACGTGTAAATTTTCTAGATGTCTAAATTAATTCTACCTGTATAATTGTTTTTATTACTTTTAACTAATGATACGGGAAAAACCCAAAATATCTTTGCAACATACAGCCAAGCAGTTTTTTCTCAGACCAGCTATTTAGTGTTTCTTCCCTATTTATTATCCAGTCTGCTTCATTTTTCAGGGCTTGTTTTGCGTCTCTCTTTGACTGCCTTCTTTGCTTAGAGTGTCTCTGTTTTCTGCCATAATTCACTATAGCATTCAACGGCGAAAATGACTTTTGAAACTATCCGGTGAATGGAAATACCACATTAAGCCACTAGGTGGCAAAGCAGACTCGGAGAACAACCTCTCTGCCAGCAGGCGCTGAAGCAGCTGCCCATTCCCCACGCTGGTGACCGGGAACTTCAGCTTAGCTCAGTCATGCAGTTCGCGGAGGATATCAAACACAGTCAACAAAGCTTTGCAATCAAACGTGTCTTTAAAGGGAATCCAACTTGTGAACCTGGCTCTTGATATTCATTTCAAGCTGCAAGGGGGAAAGATGTTACCTAATATGGAG
This sequence comes from Colobus angolensis palliatus, assembly GCF_000951035.1. Lineage (NCBI taxonomy): Eukaryota > Metazoa > Chordata > Mammalia > Primates > Cercopithecidae > Colobus > Colobus angolensis. The sequence continues at coordinate 1,705,426 of NW_012117377.1, read as the reverse complement.
CAATGGCTCTTATTGTGAACAAAACATCTCTGAATGCCAAAACTGGAATAAAATTCTATTTAAAAAGGATAATTTTTTTTTTCTAAGAAAGTTGATGTATCATGCTGCCTCCTCCCTTGGTTGCCGCCTTTCCCGGATTTTTACCTGATTTGATAAATATGAACCTCGACAACAAAAACGCAGGATGCTTGGAAAAGGATTTGCATCAGGACCTCTTTTGTGTAGCAGTAGCTGTTGAAATAACACAGTTTTTCCTCAAAACCAAAAACCTAGATTGGACTGATGTTTACCTGCATTAGCACTCTCAAGTCTACAACCTTTTATCATTAGAATATCTAGAGAAATGGCACGAAGCGAAAAGCACATGTGAGTGGTTCTTGTTAAATATTAGTATGACCTCTTCACCTGGAAAGGGCGGACTCCTTGTTGCTGAAGTTACTCTTTTCTGAGAGAAACAGGGAAAGAGTGCAGCTGGATTCCGTTCCACCACAAACAGATTTACTGATTATTCTTCAACATTGTAGCGATGTATTTATTATTACGTGTTTTTAATACTGTGCTTTTATAGTGCAGGATAAAGAACAATGCTTTTAAAATACCAGCCAATCTAATGTAACTGCGGAAGTCATTCTGATGAAAAATCTAGTGAAAACAGTCATTTGGGCTGACTATTTCTAAGACGTCAGTTTATGTACTGAAAGGACACCTGGTGAAGAAAATTCCTTTGGCTTAATATTTATGCTTTCATGATTAAGTTAGACTCGTGATCACTTTTTAATTCAAGGTCCATATTTATCAGAGTATTTAATTTTATATCTGGACATGTTCCACACATCTGATTTCCCTTCAAACTTCAGCCTATTTGCACGCCCCAACTCATACATGTAGATAGAACTGTGTATTTGCAAAGAGAGTAGAAGCAATGTGGGAAACATGCATTGAACAGCTAACACCTGCCATAGCATGTTAGGGCCAAGAAATATACCCCATTCTGCCGTGCGGGCACATTGCCTAGGCACTCTGATCCTACATCCTCATCTGCAAAATGAGAATTATATAATACTTGAGGATTAAATAGAATCTGTATAAAGCACCCAGTATAGCCTGACTGGCCCACAGCAGATTCTCAAAAATGGTAAAATCAATTCAATAATTTTCTATGGCTGGTTGACTTTATGGCAAGGTCTTTTTCATGCCTAACAAGAGCTAACATTTGTTGAGTATAAAGCAGTGGTTTTCAACCCAGGGTGACACTGCCCTAGGGGATTTCTGGCAATGTCTGGGGCCACTTTTCTTGTCACAACCTGGGGAGAATGTGCTACTGACATCTAGTGGGTAGACACTATCAATGCTGATAAACATCCCACAATGCCCAGGACAGCTCCCCACAAAGAATTAAGGTTGCTAAGATATTGATAGTGTGGAGGCTGAGAAACCCTGCTATAAAGAGAGATCATACAGACCCAGAAAAATGTAGCATAGCGTTTTTCAGGAAAACCTGGAAAATGTCCTGATACTTACTAATGAGGCAAACTCTAAATCTCTTCGAGAATCAGGTCCCACTTCTCTGGAAATCACATTCTTCACTCACCCAGCAAAAAAGGAATCTTATATTCGTGTGTTCAACCCTTCAGTCGTTATTTCACGCAGTAAATGTGTTTGAGTACTTCCTGCAAGACTTAGACTGGGTGTGGTTCTGGTTCTAGAAAACCACTTGTTGGCAGTGCCACCAACTAAACAAAATAATTGCAGTGGAAGGAGCAGTATAGATGATTCGCTTTGCTTGAGCTGATGTGGCAGTAACAAAGATAAGGACATTTTGTGAGTCTTGAGGAATAAGACTCCAAGCTGCCATGCAGTCAAGAGAGGGCACAGCATTCCAAACAGACAGAAGAATTCATGTGAAGGTAACTCCCAGTGTCCCCGATGCACTCTGTACATATTCCTGTTACCTCACAGAGCACTTCGCTGTGTCTCTAGGACAGCACAGACCCCTGGAGGGACACTTTCATCTTCACCTACTCAAGGTTGTGCCTTGAGAGTAGCATAATGTCTTTCCCAGAGCAGACCTGAATGATTGCCTCTACTCTGTTTTAATTGAGATGAATAGTTACATTTTGTTGTTGTTGTTTCATAACTTGGAGGTTCAGGGGTACATGGGCAGGTTTGTTATATAGGTACATTGTGTGTTGTGGGGGCTTTGGCGTACAGATTATTTTTACACTCATGTACTAAGCATAGTACCCAATAGGAGATTTTTAATCCTCTCCCTCCTCCCATCCTCCACACTCATGTATGGCCCTGGTATACGTTGTTCCCTTCTTTGTGTCTATGTGTACTCAGTGTTCAGCTCCCACTTATAAATGAGAACATGCAGTGTTTGGTTTTCTGTTCTTGTGTTACTTTGCTTAGGATAATGGCTTCCAGCTTTATCCATGTTGCTGCAAAGGACATGATCTCATTTTTCATGGCTGCATAGTATTCCACAGTGTACGTGTACTACATTTTTTAAAAATCCAGTCTATTGATGATGGGCATTTAGGTTGACTCCATGTCTTTGCTATCGTGAACAGTGCTGTAATAAATGTATGCATGTATGTGTCTATAGGGTAGAACAATTTGTAATAGTTACACTTTGAATGGGAGAACCAGTAACAGAAGGGCTCAAGAAAGCAAAATTTGAGAAAAGGTAAGAGAGCAGGAATAGAGGTTGTGTCTGATGAGCAGTAACTTGGAAGGATGGAGAGCAGAGGACTGGGGGCTCCAGAGGCAGCTGGAAGGAAGACTGAGAAACAAATTTGGGCTTTCTCACAAACTCAGTGACATTCGGGAGGGCTGCACTCAAGAAACGAAAGAATTCAGTGGAATCCATCTTTCAGGACAGGAAGGAGGTACGGCCAGGAGAGAAGGGCATCCCTATATACCTGGGCAGTTGTCGTGGAACTGCTTCAACCTCTACTGCTGCAGAGAAAAAGAGATGAGTTCTCCATAAACATATCCTTTCTTCAAATGTCCGTCTGGTCATGGACACAATCCGGCTAGATTTTTCTGAGGAAAATGAGCATCACATAATACAGAAAATGTTCTGTAATTGTTTTTTGCTGCCCTTGAATTTATCTTCCAGGGCAGTGAATGCTTGCCATATACTGAAGGCACCAGAGGGTCCTGCAAGGTGCTAGACAGCCCGAATTTGTGTCCTGGCTCCTCACTTATGAGCCGTGAGACTTCAGGTTAGTTATTAAAGCTCTGGGATCCTCTGTGCAACACCAGAAAATTAAGACTAGTAACACCGTATGGTTGTTAAGTGATTCAGTGAAACAGTAGGTGAAGCCTTTGACACGTTGGTGGGTTAAGCTTTATGAATGGAAGGCTTCTCGGCCAGGTGCAGTGACTCATGCCTGTAATTCCAGCACTTTGGGAGGCCAGGGTGGGCCGATCACTTGAGGGCATGAGTTCGAGACCAGCCTGGACAACATGGTGAAACCCCGTCTCTACTAAAAATACAAAAAATTAGCCGGGTGTGGTGGCACACGCCTGTAATCCCAGCTACTTGGGAGGCTAAGGCACGAGAATCGCTTGAACCTGGGAGGCAGAGGTTGCAGTGAGCTGAGATTGTGCTACTGCACTCCAGCCTGAATGACAGCATGAGACTCCATCTCAAAAAATAAAAATAAACAAATAAAATAAATGGGAATCTTCTCTCCTGCTTCCTGCACACACTCACAGCTGAGGTCCCTGGGGCGTGCCGGCAAGGCATCCACTTGTGCCTGTGCCAATCCCTGCTTGAATATTTGAAATATCCCTTGTTGAGTACATACATTTTTATTTTACTATTAGGTTGTTAATCCCTTGAAGACAATATCAAAAGCCCTTTTCCTTTTCCTTCCTTTATTGACTTTCCAAATCTGTCTTACAATCTCCAACTGTGATGAAAATAAAGTGGTTCCTTAGTAGATAAAATGTTTAGTGGATCTATATTTGATGCCTATGACTTTATTAGTCATCAGTGTTTCTCAGACAAGCAAATCTGGCCAGGAAAAGACAGTCGTTGTGATTCCTCCCAACAAGGTGAGAGCAAAAGACCCTTAAGATCAAAGCGAATTCTACTGAAGAAGAAGAAGGCGAAGTGGAGGGGGTGAAGAAAGATAAGATACAAAGTAGAAAAACCTCACCAATAGGAAAAACTACGGGTAGGATACTCAGCAAAGGATTTTATATATGGCTAAGGAATTAAAAACTATAGTGGGAAGATAAGGAAATTATGGAAATGAGAAAAAAGCCCACAATTTTATTTGGATTCCTATTGTTTTTTTCAGGGACATGTTTTCTAAATTCTTTTTTTTTTTTTTTTTTACGATTTCAAAGACAAACATCATGAAAACCTCAGGGAATTGCAGATTTTGACCCTACCCTTTCCTCTGCTACTGCTACAGCTGCCAATCACTTCTGTCCTTCAAGGAACAGAATGCTTTTCTAAGTGAAATGCATGTACTGACTCATTTCAGCCACACAATAGCACACGAGGTGGGGACTGTTACGATTTCCACTTTAAGTGTGAAGAAATGGATGCGCCAAGGAGTGGAAGACTTGTCCCAAGTCCCACGGCTGACTGTAAATGCAGATGCAGGATGCCACACACACAGGCTGGTTCTCAGGTCTGTTTCCTAATCTCTGTCCTCGTAAGCAGATCTTCCATGAACAAGCAAAATTTTAAAACAATACCTAAGCTTATGAAGCAGAAACTCAGTCCTCTTGCTGTTGCCTTTCTCATTCCCATGCCCTAGAGGTAATCCCTGGTAGCAGTTTACTAAGTAAATATTTGTTAGATGAATGGATATATTCTTCCAAAATGTGTTCTTTTGCAAAATGACATATGCATAGTTTTAAACACTCAGTGTGTGCCAGGCACTGTTCGCTGTGTGTACACATATTAATTCATTTCATCCTCACTGGGATCCTGTGAGTTAAGAGTCTATTATTTAGTCACTAGATGAAAAAATGAAGCCACGGAGAGGTTCTGAGACGGAGCCAGTGTCACACAGCTCCTAGGAAGCCAGAGTTAAGACTTAAACCAAAGCCATCTGATCCAAGATTTTATTCCCAAGCCTCCAATATGTATTATGTTCTCTAGCTTGCTTTTATTTTCATTAAACGATATATTGTGGACATCTTTCCTATTCCGTGCAAATACATCTATATGTCACACACACTTTAAAAATAACCCCAAAACGTAAAGAGACACTGTCCAGGATTCAGATGTGGGCACATTATGTCCTTGGCGAAAATAGGATTTCCAGGACAGGAAGGTGCATGAGACACTGTGTTTGCTGAAGACTCTTTTAAGTGAAATGTTGCAGAGCTCAGCATCAGTGGGGCCAATACAAATCTAAGATACTTTGAAAAAAAATAGCTAGTTTCTAGATTCATTTTTCTCCACTAGATCTAATATAATTTTAGTAAAAAGTGAAAGCTGCATGTCTCATTTTACCAGTGTCAAAGGAGCTAGTCATCAACCATCTGTCCCACATCATAAAACTGTATAAAATCAAATAATTAATAAATATGCAAGGATTGCAATGAAGTTTAAGATGGAGCCGGAGCTTAAGGAACATTTTTATTAAAACAATAAACTCCAAGGTCATTTGCAGATTTTGATTAAATCATAAAATATAAATTAAATTCTTTAAACTTGATACACAAGAATAAAAGACGATTATTTTAATGAAAGTACCACCTATCTGTGAAAATGAAACAAGTACAGAAACTGCAAGAATCCAAATAATAATAAAATGTCTACTTTGGCACAGCCTATATAATTAAATATTAGAAAACAATGATCTCTTGTTTTGAATTTCCTGAAACCAAATGGAAACTAAAGCTCATATCACTATTAGTTCTGGCTCTCTGGGATTAAAAACAAAGGGCCAAAGGAATAAAGTTGAGCCAGTCAAACAAAACAGTGCGAATCCTTATTCTAAAACATGAGAGGACTATGATCGAAAAAACTCAACACCAAAAGTGTGTGTAAGCTAATAAAATTCTAAGCCTCTTACTTGACTCAACAGACCATCTCTTGGCCAAAGGGACTCTAGGGTGACCTTGAACACTGAGTTCTCGGCTGTGATGGGGTAGATGAGACACACCTTGCTATACCCCTGCCCTCAATACCTAGGATGAAGCTTTCTTCCCTTAGCTGAACAGAAACCATCCCTTTCAAACTCCACTCTGATATCAACCAACCCCCTGATGCTGCCCCTCCTTCTTTGCCTGATAAGGGACCATCTACATGGAGTGGCTCTGGCCAGTCTATGGAGAATGTGCAGCGAGGGTTTTCGTGTCCCCTGCTTCACCTTTTGACGTCAGAGGGCTGGAAACTCCACCTTCAGGTCATGCTAGTGCTGCCGTTTTTTGTATATAGGACCCACGAAGGGGCATGAAGCTCATTTGTGCATGTGTGTACATTTCTCCCTTCATAAATGTTCATGACACTTCCTATAGTTTATTAAATATGTATATTAGGCCACACTACTCGGCGAAATTCCTGTTCCCATTGTGTCTGTTTTTGCTTCTGACAGGAAGTTATGCTTCTTAGCCTGTCAGAATGGCCACCCTCAAGCTGCAACTCTTTATGGGAACTAAAGCTCTCCTTCGCAAACTCTTGAACCTAGTCATTTTTCAGTTGGCATGTGAAAGCAATACAGATGGAAAGATTTATTCAGAGGGAAAAAAGAAATTATACTGAAATTTATGAATAAAAACAAAAATTAAGTGCAGGTTGAATGCTGAGGTTAGGTGCCTGGAACTATTTTTAGAAAACCCCTACATTGCACCTCCTCTGGGCGACAGAACTCTGGCTGCCTGGGCTGTGCATGAGGATCTCAGCATAGAAAGTCCCTTGCCCTGATCAGTTCAGACGTGTCATCTTTCCCCACCCACCTCTAGGCTCCCTGAGGATAAGAAAGGGGCACATATGGATATACAGGCAGTAAGGAGACAATTTAGAACCATCTACACCTGATTGCAGACTGTCTGCGTACACCTAGGTTACCAGTGCAGATGACCTCATCCTGCAAGGCTTGTCTTTCCCTTTCCTGGGATCTTATATGAAGGGCGCATAATTCGGTGGTTGAGATGTGATGAAATCCTTATCTGTGGCAAACATTATCAATTGGAACTTCCTGATGACAACATGCATCAAACACTTTATAGAATTAATACGCTGCAAAGGAATGGACAAGCTTCCCCAAAGGAATTCTTTTTTGCAATTGCCAACTCCCAGATTCAAATGATTTAATAATCTTTATGATGAGAGTGGAAGATTCAACGTGTCTTATTGTGTTAATATTTGAAGTTGCACTGCACCATGTACAGTGCTATGAACGTTGCTGAACAGTGATATTTCAGGATGTACAATATGACCCAAAGTATAAGCAACCCTATAATAATTGGTACTGCCCACCATATTTTAAGTGCCTGCTGTGCGTCCTGCAATATATGACATATATATTCATTAGGTTAAATCCTTATAATAATTCAGTAATTCAGACATTATTCTCGGTATTGTATGCATGAGGACACTGATGCTCAGAGGCGTTAAGAGGAAACTTGCCTGAGGAACATTTGACTAGTTAAGTAGCAGTACTAGGAAATGGACTGTGTATGCCAAACTCTAAAACTAAAACACACAGTCTCTCTTCTTTTTTTTTCTTTTGAGATGGAGATGGAGTTTCACTCTTGTTGCCCAGGCTGGAGTGCAAAGGCATGATCTCAGCTCACCACAACCTCTGCCTTCTCTCTGCAACCTCAACTCCTGCAGCCTCACCTCAACTTCGGCCTCGCAGGTTCAAGTGATTCTCCTACCTCAGCCTCCCGAGTAGCTGAAATGACAGGCATGCCCCACCAGGCCTGGCTAATTTTGTATTTTTAGTAGAGATGGGGTTTCTGCATGTTGGTCAGGCTGGTCTCAAACTCCTGACCTCAGGTGATCCACCCGCCTCGGCCTCCCAAAGTGCTGGGATTACAGGCGTGAGCCACCATGCCCGACTCTCCATTTGTTTAACTTACACTACTGTGGGGTCCTCTTGTGACTGGCATTAACCATGTGATTATTGTTCTGTTCATACATTTCCAGTTCTGCATTCAACACTGATTTGATTCCTCTGTACTCTGTGACGGATGTATACCAGAAACCGCCAAGACCAAAGGCCCTTTGAAATGTACACTATACTCCTTGAGGCAAGCATTATCTTTCTCTCTCACCACCATCATTATGCCTGATGCTCTCTGCAAGACTGTCATTTAGAATTGGTTACATTTCCGACGGAGGCCATGAGCACAGCCTCAGCCCATCCCAGCCCAGGTGTGGTAGCCCGGGACTGACTGACTGAAACACCATCTCTCCCGAACTGCTGATAAAGTGAATGTGATACAAGAGGTAGAAAGAAATTCTTTAGGCAGATAGTGTGAAAGAGTCCTTGGCAGAGCTTCCCTTTCAACAAAAAGCAGCCCAAGAAATCATTTTTTTTTTCTAATAAAAAGCAGCCTGAAAAATTGAGCTGCAAACATAGATAAGGAAGCTGGAAGCTTGCACAGGGGAATGCTAGCAGCTGTAGGGCTACCTGGGGGCCAGGCAAGTCCAACATGGAGGCTCCATCTTCCCTGTTTGTGTTACCATGTGTACAGTAAAGGGATGGACAACATGGCACAGGTCAGGCAGAAAACGTACCTGCATAATAAAAGATTAAGGTGGGGGCTACCAGAAATTGACCCCTATGCAAATAGCGCACCTAGTCCTAGCCAGTTTTTCGTGCCCTAGGCAAATGGCACAACTGGTCCAACCAATCTTCCGTGCCTTATGTAAATCCAACACCACCTCCTCACCAGGCATCTATAAACCCTCCTGCATTTCACTGTGGATCTGGTGATCCATTCCTCCAGGACCCCTCTTTCCAGCAGAGAGCTGTTCTCTTTCTTACGTCTGTTAAACTTCCTCTTTACTTCACTCTGTGTGTGTCTGCATCCTTGACTTCCCTGGCCATGAGACAATGAACCTTGGGTATCACCCCAGACAATGAGGCTGCTTCAAATGGACTGGAGTATCATTACCAGCCCACAATGGAGATGACAACGTACTTGGTTGCCCTCCGTTGCTGGCTTAGCTTGATTAACCAGTCTGCATAAACCATAGGTAAGAGCCAACAACAGAGGTGGACTGAATTCTTTGAGTGGGTTTTACATGACAGAAGCAGCAGCATTAAGATCCCCACATTCCTTCCCTTAACACTAACCAATTAGCAAACCTGGGTTTGGGACACTACTGATGAAACTTAATTGTTCACGGAGGTTGATTAACATATTACTCGGTTTCTCCCCATGAAGGCATCAGGCAATTGCATCAGAATTGATGCAATGCTACGTGATCCCACCTAATTCAGTCTATTTTTCATTGCCACTTTATTTTTTTTTTGAGGCAGGGTCTCACTCTGTGGCCCAGGTTGGAGTGCAGTAGTGCAATCATGGCTCACTGCAGCCTCAACCTCCTGGACTGGGCTCAAGCAATCCTCCTGACTCAGCCTCCTGGGTAGCTAGGACTACAGGTGTGTACCACCATGCCTGGCTAACCATAAAAATGTTTTTTTGCAGTGACAGGGTCTTGCTATGTTGTCCTTCTTCTTTTTCCCTTTTTTTTTTTTTTTTT
>NW_012117377.1:1685446-1694735 GCF_000951035.1 Colobus angolensis palliatus | reverse complement strand
TAATCCCAGCTACTCAGGAGGCTGAGGCAGGAGACTAGCTTGAACCCAGGAGGTGGAGGTTGCAGTGAGCCAAGATCGCCCCACTGCACTCCAGCCTCAGTGACAGAGCAAGCCTCTGTCTCAAAAAAAAAAAAAAGAAAAAAGTTTTTTGAGCACTCATGAGTTCCCATGACATGCCACCAAATTATCACATTCAAAAAAGGGAAAAATAAAAAAGAAAATGGATTCTCCCTGCTGGCAAGCTGGTATCAGTGCACAGCCTACAGAGCAAAGGACCCCAGCTGGAAACATGAGGAACACTAATGAATTCTGAGTCACAAAAGCAGTTGTTTAAGGAAGACGAAGTGACAAATCAGGACAAATAAACATCATGGGAGGGTGGTGGAGGAGAGAAACGTTAATTGTTGTAAGAATGATAAAGAATAACAAAGAAGAGGTCGCTTTGATAAAATCACATGTCAAAGGAACATTTATGGAGGGTTGTTCACCAAGTATCTGGCACAACATGGTTCACAGAGAAACCCAGTAAAGCTCTTTGGAACTGGGCTGGAACACAGCATACGCTGTGACAAATGGTACCATATCCAGCTGCAGGCAGGTGTCTACCGCAGTTCCTGAAGGAATGTTAGATTTAGCTAACTTAAAATTCTTAATTAGAGATCTGGAAAAGAATGTTAATGAAATTTTTACGTCATATTAGATTTGCAGCTATTGTAAGCACAGGCAAACATATGGAAATCGATGGACTTGCCTACGATTATACAATTTATTTAAGGAAAACCTCTGACCAGATGTTATGCTCTCCATGGCCACTGAAAATAGAAGACACACAGAGGGATTAAGTTTAAACTGATTCCAGGAAATATTTAAATAAGATATGATAATAAGACAGAAGAGCTGGCCCTGAGAAAATGTTGCCATGGGAACGTCTATTTTTTTCTTCCCTGTGATATTTTAAATTAGAATCCATATCCATCAGGGTTGGAAATCCTCAGTGCACATAACCCACGGCCATATCACTGGTCTTTGGCACCTCCTCCTCCCAAGGGGACTCCTCCTTGGTTGGTCATCCATGACTCAAGGTTTGCTTTTGTGCTGCCTACAATTGCAGCCCGATACTTTTCTCTGTTGTTTCACCAAGGTTTGGGTACGAGAGAAAATGAAGTTCGAGGCTCAGATTCTGTCTCAACAACCACCAGGATTCATTCTTTTCTTCTCTGCTTTCTCAAAAATATCACCACCATGTGCCTTTCACTGGCTTGAAGTTAGAAGCACATTTATAAGAAATTAGGGGAGCAGCTTATGTGGCATTAAATACTTTAACAGAATGTGGTTGATCATTTAGACTAAAGACATAGCCACACCAACACTTAGAAATAACTCCCAGCGCATTTTCATTACCCTCACCCTCAGTAAGCCAGTGAGGCATCAGAGAAAGGCTGATTCCCACCTAGGAAAAATATTTTCACCCAGTGCCCTGGGACCATTACCTATTTAGTTTAGTGTCACCTTCCACTTATTAGAATGACCTAGTGGAGACTTAAAGATTCCTTTAAGGATGGGACATTTAAGGGGAAGGTCATTGCAGGTGTGGAATTTAGGGAGGATTAATGACTTGGTTGCTGTATATGGGAAGCACTGAACAGGTGTGCCCATGATCAAAACACAATGAATGCGTCGCCGAAGTACATATTGCAGAAAGTCATTGTTGGCACCAAAGTTGTCACCCAATAAACTTACCTGCAGACAAAAAATATACTGATAATTGCTCTCGGTACAAGAAGGAGCCCAAATATCTGTCAATAAGCCAACTAACTTCATTAGATCACTATATACTTGACTCATCAATTTTCTAGACCAGTTGTCATCCAAGTGTGGTCCCTGGAACCCCAGCATCAAGCAGCATCAACTGGTTACTCGTTAGACATGCTCATTTTTGGACCCTACTCCAGACCTCCTGTCACTAAAATTCAGAGTGTGAGGCTCAGAAATCTATGTTTTAACAGGCCTTCCTTCCAGGTGATTTGGATGCATGCTAAAGTTTGAGAATGACAGTCCTAGATGACTATCACATGTTTTCCATATCACCTGCTTGCACACTCAAGAGATAATCATAGACTGGGTAGTTTGGAGGTAGTTCAGGTCAAGGATATAAATTATTTTTTATTTCTTTTAAGGCACCTGCTTGTTAAAATTTCTCCAATGAGCTCTAGAAAGTCTTTCCAAGTATTCCTCCTGGCCACCTCCCCAACTCCAATTCTTATCAGTCCCAGATTCTAAACAGGCAGTCAGATTGTAAGGTCTTTACTGGTGAGAAGGGAGTCAAGGCCAGCGGCATGACTCATGCCGTCCATCTGTAAGGCATCCATTGGTGGGAGTGAACGATATTATGCTTGTTTTTTACCAGCCACTTAACAAGAATTCACTGTTCATCTTTCTTATGAATTTAGTATCCTAAGGTTTTGAGGGATATTTTAAAAACTTGACGACTTTTTTAAATGGAGAGTAATATTTAACATCTACTAGTAAGCACCGTACAACTGCTGAGTTTACCTGCCTGTATAAGCGTGCACAGTTCAGTGAGAGTAACTAAAAGATAAAAAGAAATTTCAAGATGTCTGTGGTGAGCCATTTTTCCTACCCTTTCCCACCCATGTTTATACAGGAGAGGTGAACCAAATCAGTCTCAAGAAAGCTTTGGTAAGGAGACTTTTAAGAAGCAGTTAGTGCAATCTTCAAGCATCAGTGTATTCATTTCCTGTATTTGCCATAAGGAATAACCACAATCTGAGTGGTTTAAAACAATAGAAATGGATTCTCTTCCAGTTCTCCTGGCCAGAAGTCCAAAATCAAGGTGTTGCCAGGGCCACACTCCCTCCAGAGGCTTTAGGACAGAATCCGTTTCTTGTCCCTTCCAGTTTCTATTGGCTTTGGGCATTTCTTGACTTATAACCATATCAATTCAATCTCTGCCTCTAAGGTTACACTGCCTACTTGTCTTCTCTCTTCTCTGTATGTCTTGTATGAGGACACTTGTTATTGGATTTCGGGCCCACATGAATAATCCAGGATGATCTCTTCATCTCAAGCGCCTTAACTTAATTATGTCTGCAAAGACTCTTTTTCCAAATAAGGTAACATTCACAGGTTCCGAGATTAGGATGTGGTCATATCTTTTTGGGCGACCATCGTTCAACTCACTATAGTCAGCATAACATAAAACATGCAAGCTTGGCTATTCTCTTGAGATCAGAACTGTTATCATCAAACTACATCTGATGTGTGTGGGTGTTTGTTGGGGTTCTCTTTTCATAGGATAAATATATTCCCTTTGGAACTCTAGGTCAGTGTGCTTTTTTATTTGCATTAGAAAAATTTTAAGAGGAGAGATGCTCTTTCAAAAATGCTTCAAAAGAAGATCAAGAGATTAGAGATGGGGATAAATATAGACATAGATGTAAGAAGTGCTGCAGTCGACAGGAGACATTTTGTTCTTAGTTCCTTTACTTACGTTTATACTTCATTTATTTATTTAGATGTTCAACAAATACGAATTGACTGTGTGTGTATTTGTTCAAAGTAATGGTTGAACACAAACCAAGAGCTAGACTTAGTGGGTTCAAAAACACATACTACTTTTGTGCCCCAAGGCTCAAGCCGAGGCTCAATTTCTCTGCCTCAGTTTCCTCATCTATAAAACACAGAGTAATAAGAGTACCTAAGTGTGGGGTTGTAGGGAGGATCAAATAAATTTAGAAAGCAGTTAGAATGCTCAGCACATAGAGAGCAAGTAGTGTTTGCTAAATAAGTAATGTAAACATGCCAGCCTCTGTGCTAGCTTTTAGGATGAACAAAATAAATGGAAGAGTGCCTTACACTAGAAAAAAACTTTAAAAAACATGAATGGACCTAACTGAAATGCTGCAAATGAAATAAACGAGGGGCATAGTTGGAGTTGAAGGGTGTGCAACTGGGAGACCCTCTCTTAGATAATGTGGGGAGGAGATGCCTCTAATGAGGTGGCATTTAACCTGAACACAGAGGAATAAATAAGTGATGGAGGAACATCAAGGCTGAGAGATGTTGTTTCTTGATAAATCAGGTTGTTTTAAAATTTATGATGACGAGTCAAGGATCAGGGTCATTTATCCCATTGAGTGCGTGATCAAATGTTGTTGTGTGTGTTTCAATAGAATCTACACTAGAGGGGGTGGAAATAGGCAGGAAATTCTCCTGAACTATAAAGAAATATCCCATGCAGAGGAAAACACTTAAATATGTATTTCTGAACCTACTGGAGCAAGAGGATCCCCAAATCATCTTGAAGGGATGCATTTCTCTGCAAAGAGCCGCCCCAGGCTGATGAGTCTCCGGGAGTATAAATCACCCTCAATGTCAATTTCACTTCTTCATGGGTTTATTGAACACCTACTGTGTGCTGGGCAGCCAGTGTGCCCTGCCTTAGGGGATGCAGAGACCCTGCTTTCTAGCAACTCAGGGCCTTTGACAAAACACTAGGTCACATGACCTTGTAGTAGCAGACACGTATGATATTCTAAAGATATGTTCATTTCAGGTTATAGTAATTTAGTACAGATTAGATTTTCCTTCGAATTTCCCTTCTTATTGCATTCATGCCAGTTAGCAATCGTGCCATTCACATCTTTTCCTAAATCTCCATGAAGAGTGATGTCGAAAACCTTAGGCAACTTCCTGCATCTCTGTGTTATGTCTTTGTACCTAAGCGGTAAAACAGAAGTTGATAATAGCACCTATCTCATAGGATAGTGCTGGGATTAAAAGACTTTAAAAGTATTCAGAATACTTTAAAATACATGTATTTTGAACAGTGTCTAGTACATGGTAAGCACCCAATGTGAGTTAAAAGAATATTGTTATTATTACTAGTATCACTAGCAAACCTCTTAAGTCAAAACAAAATAAAAGCAAATAAAACTAACAATCACCTGCATGCCAGAGTGGCACCACTACTAACTGGCACATGATTTGGGGCAAGTGGTTGTTCTCTTTAGGCTTCAGTTTTTCTCATGGTTAAAATGCATACATTGGGCTGGGGCAGTGGCTCACACCTGTAATCCCAGCACTTTGGGAGGCCAAGGCGGGCGGATCACCTGAGGTCAGGAGTTCGAGACCAGCCTGGCCAACGTGGTGAAACCCCGTCTCTACTAAAAATACAAAAATTAGCCAGACATTGTGGCGGGTGCCTGTAGTCCCAGCTACTCAGGAGGCTGAGGCAGGAGAATCGCTTGAACCCGGGAGGCAGAGGTTGCAGTGAGCTGAGATCGTACCACTGCACTCCAGCCTGGGTGACAAGATAGATTCCATCTCAAAAAAAAAAAAAAAAAAAAAAAATGGAGGTAATGAGTTGTTCCCCAGTTGTAAATCTGTAGAACTCTATGTATCTAAATACCTCAGTGCTTCTGTTGATCTGAGACTTGTCAAACGGTCCTGTTTGTCACGCTTTGCAGGGAAAGAACCAAAAGAGCGTTGAAATTAAAGGGGCTGGGGGCTTTGCTGACAAGGTTTCCTTCCATTGGTGAAGCTCAAGCTGGAAGAACTTACTTTAAATAGTTATTCAAAGGGCACAGGAAGCAGATGGCTGAGTATGGGTTCCAAGTCACTGGCTTGGGAAAAAAACCTGGTACAACAGGTAAAATCTGGAGATTTGGATTTTTTTCCGATTGATTTAGGACATAGGAAGCTTTGATGAAAACCTGATTGAGAGAAAGGGTGAGGTCATCAATGAGTACCTGAATGATAACCCAGGTACATTTGTGGATGGAGCCCCAGTTGATTTGCCATTTTGTTTTCTTCGTTCCTCATTTATTTCATTTTTCTTCCTTTCCCTTTCTTTTCCCTTTACCCACTTTCTCTTGTGAGGCCAGCCGGTGGCAGCTCTGGCAACAGGCACCAACTCCTTTCTGGTTCAAGGTTGTATTCTTCTACTTAGCACTTGCCTGCTGTCTTTATTACTAAGTATCTTGCCCCCAACCTCCTCAGCTGAGAACTAAGATTGCTGCTGTTGCTTCTTCTGAACTTGAAACCAAAGGCTAACCTGATTAGGCCTGCCAAATGTAAATGGCCTCGCTTGCTTTTAGTTGCTTGCTTCTGGTTGATTTTAAAACCTACATAGCTGGCCGGGCGTGGCGGCTCACAGCCATAATCGCAGCACTTTGAGAGGCTGAGGTGGGAGGATCACTTGTAGGACAGGAGTTTGAGACCAGCCTGAGCAACAAAGCAAGACTCCTGTCTCTACTAAAAAAATAAAAAATAAAAAAATAACAAGCTGGGCATAGTGGCATGCACCTATAGTCCCAGCTACTCAGGAGGCTGAGGAGGATGGCTTCAGCCCAGGAATTAGAGGCCACGGTGAATTATGATCATGCCACTGCACCCAGCCTGGGCAACACAGTGAGACCCTGTCTCTAAAACAAAACCAAACAAACTCCAACAAACCCCCACATAGCTCAAGTTGCATAGCCAAATAACATGTAACTAAACTGCACAGGCTTCTATAGAGATAGTATCTCTTACTATAGGTTATCATGGTAATGGCTGCTTACATTGTTTTTTCAGGAACTTGGGGTCAGCTCTTGTCCAGTTCAAGCCAGCTGAGACTAGCGACCCTCTAACTGGGACTGTGTGAGTGCTCGATGGGTGACCTCTGGATATCACAGTCCAAAACCCCACCCTCAGATCATGCTAATAATTCCATTTGGTAAACACAAGTCCCATGAGGAACCACGGGGCTTGACTACACTTGCTTAGATCACCAATTACCAGCCTTTGCTTACCCCCAATTTCCCTTCTTCATGCCTCAGATTGCCTTGTTCCTTTATCCTATAAATGTCCCTAAGCCCTGTCTTTGGCAAGTTGGGTTTGGGATCTCTTCTCCTGTCTCCTTGCTTTGCTGCTTCGTGAATAAACCCTTTCTTTGCTACAAAACGCATCAGAGTGATTGGCATACTGTGTGACAGGCAGAACAAGCCTGTCTGGGTGACAAACTCACTGTAATATCATACAAATTAATAGCAACAAACAGCTGTTTGAAATTATCATTATATTTTCATGGCCCTCAGAAAGAGATTTAACATTAACTATGTCCAGTGTCGTTATAGCTGGGGAGGGAGAGACTTCTATTGCAGCAGAACAACCAGCTATGTGTGACCATGGAGGGACACGTGGTTGACTGGCTTTGTTCTGGATCGGCAAGTGCTTCTCTAAGGGGACTGGAGAGACAAGAAGGAAGAGGGCATTTCTCTCTCCTCTCTTGCTTTCATGGCTCCCGGCTTCTGCATGCTGGGCACTGCTGGGCTGTGGCTACTCACGCCTGCGGGGACAACAGTGCCCTGTGCCTGGTCCAGCCAGTTCACCCAGGAGCCTGATTTTCAATTTGATGATTCATGGCTTCCTTGCCTGGGGAATTTTCAGATTGAAAGAAAGACATCTGACAGATTTATGGATGTTTTAATAAACACAGGCAAGGCAAAGCTGGCTTTTGAGCTAACACATGGATATAAATACCAGACTGATAAAACCTGGAAAGCACAGGCCATGTCTAACGGCCTGAAGAGGCTGATCTGCCTGTGCTATTTCAGGTAGTGCTTTGCACAGTGGGCCAGCAGCAGCAGAATCTCCTGGGAGCCTCAGAGGAATGCACACGCTGGGTGCGTTGGCTCACACCTGTAATCCCAGCACTTTGGGAAACTGGGATGAGAGCACTGTTTGAGCCCAGGAGTTTGAGGCTGCAGTGAGCAATGATCAGGCCATTGCAATCCAGCTTGGGCAACATAGTGAGACCCCGTCTTAAGAAAAAATGGAAATGCACATTCTTGGGCCCCACCCTGGACCTGCTGACTTGGAAATTCTGGGGGTGATACCCAGCAATCAGTGCTTGGACCAGTTCTCCAGGCAATCCTGAGGCAAACTTAAATTTGAAAACCGCCAGTGTAAAGGAGTTCGGATTCATTCTCTCTATTGTACCCCTGCACTTGCCACTGTAGACCTGTAAAGTCCTGTCTTACCCTCCAATGGCCACCTGGTCAACCCCAGCGAGATGCTGCTGGAGCCCTTCCTCATCAGGTTGAATTAGGGGTGTCCCGTCTAGGCAGTTACGGAGTGACCAGCACGTACCCTCATGTGGCAAACTGACTTGTATTTTAACTGTTTGATTCTCACCTCCCTTAACACCTCTAATCATCTGAGGGCAGAAGCCTCGTCTTAATCATCCCCTTTGCCCTCATGTCCAACAAGCTACCTGGCCCAGAGTCAATGCATGGGTATATATGGCATGTGAGGGAGAAAGAAGAGAGATTTCATTAACAAATAATAAAATAAAATTGAAAATATTGAGAAGATGGTCATTACTGTATACAGCAGGGATCTCCAAGCCGCTGGCCACAGACCTGTACCAGTCTGTGGTCTCTTAGGAACGGGGCCACACACTACGAGATGAGTATTGGCAAGTGAGCGAAGCCTCATCTGTGTTTATAGCCGCTTCCCATTGCTCTCATTACTGCCTGAGCTCCGCCTCCTGTCAGATCAGCAGCGGCATTAGATTTTCACAGGAGCACAAACCCTATTGTGAACTGCACATGCGAAGGATCTAGGTTGCATGCGCCTTATAAGGATCTAATGCCTAATGATCTGTCACTGTCTTTCATCACCCCTAGATGGGACCATCTAGTGGCAGGAAAATAAGCCCAGGGCTCCCACGGCTTCTACATTATAGTGAGTTGTAGAATTATTTCATTATATATTTTAATGTAATAATAATCAAAATAAAGTGCAGAATAAATGTAATGCACTTGAAGCATCCAGAAACCACCCCCTCTTCTCCCAGTCGTGGAAGAATTGTCTTCCACAAAATTGGTCCCTGGTGCCAAAAGGGGACGGCTGGATGTGGCATTATCTGTAGAAAGAAAAAAAAAATCTGATTGTTCCCCTCATGAGAAGAAGCATGAAGCAGCCCATTGACACCTGGGTTTAAATTCTCTCACAGAGCTGTACGGCCTTAAGAAATTCAATTCACCTCTCTTAGCCTCAGTCTCTGCATCTATAAAATGGAGATATTACTTTCTGCAGTAGTTTTGAAAGTTATCAATAACATATAGCAGTATCTGGTATGTAACAGGTGTTAACTAAAAGGAAACTACATTATTCTTCACCAGTTAGGGTTTACTCACCACGTAGTTGAAAGCCATTTATTTTATTCTCCCTTCCTTCCTTCCCTCCCTCCTTCCTTCCTTCCTTCCTTCCTTCCTTCCTT
>NW_012117377.1:1672684-1685327 GCF_000951035.1 Colobus angolensis palliatus | reverse complement strand
TCTTTTCTTTTTTAATAGAAACGAGGTCTTGCTATGTTGACCAGGCAGGCCTTGAACTTCTAGCCTCAAGTGATCCGCCTGCCTCAGCCTTCCTATTCGCTGGGACTATAGGTATGTGCCACCGCCAATTTATGCTTTTAAAAAATAAAACTGGCTCCCCTGAAGCCCCTAACTTCCTATAGAATTTTAAAGAAATTGCCTTGGAAAGAAAAATGCCTTGATATTTCAAAATAAAAAACCTTTCAATTAGGTTCCAAAGGGATGATTCACTAGAATTTAAATTACCTGTGAGTACCTTTTATAGATTAAAATTGCAAGCAAACAGGATGACTCTGCGTGTGTATGTCTGGGTTTCAGAGAAGGAGAGAGATGGGGCAATTTTAACCTACATTTGCTTGTTTTCTCTAAGTCCTTTCTAACGCAGAGATTTTTCCAGACATTTTGCATTGCTTCTCTCTGTTGAAGATACCAACTATGATTCACAGAAGGTGAAAACAAAATGACATTTATGCCTTTTCCTGAGAGTTGTTCAATAAGCAGATGACTTCTTGCAAATGTGCCTGCTTTGATGAACCCCCAAGCTAAGCACGTAAGAGCAAGGGTCATGAAGTGAGTGCTGAGTAAACACTAGGGAACTGATTGTTGGCGTAACCCAAAGATATATATAGCATACCCCAAATGCAGAGCAACCTCAGTAAAAATCCCTTTGGCTTCCTACTTTCTGCTGTTTCCTCCTGTCCTTCTGAGGCATGTGATTGACCACAGCAGGACAGATGGCATCCTCTCTCCCAGGAATGCATATTTAGGCCTGAACAGCAGTCAGCACATCCCATGGTGGACGCTGGTCTTATGCACAGTGGAGATGTATACCTATGAATGTCATCCTCCATTCACCGTTTATATAGAGACACAGAGAGAGTTGGTTTGCAGAGGGAACTGAGGCACAGCTGAAGACACAGATCTGCTAGGATCCTAATGGCTTTCCACATTCCAGTTAGGGCCCTCCATAAGCCGGGTTCTCTTTGGGCCCTCGAATTGCCTGAGAGACCTCGCTATCATGTCACCAATCTGCCCTTTTGCTTAGGCTACTTCCAGCTAGTTTCCGAAACTGATATCCACATGAGCCGTAGTAATGTGTTAGCAATAAATGCATACCAATAATTTAATATTGAGAAACAAGATCAATATGAAGGGAATGGGCTATGTCTGGGTATAATTAATTGTTGAGTTATATAAGAAGATGTCTTAAAATGAAGCTGGCTATTCAAATAATTCCTATAGAATGGGCTAATACTACTAAGATCTGAACAAGAGATTAAACTGGACCAATGAGCTGAAAAAATTGGCCACTTTTGGGTTTTGAATAAGAAACAAAAGTGAGTTTTTTAGCATGTCACCAGTGGGAAAGGTATGGCAATCAGCTTTTTTGATGCTCTCACCTCCACGATTCAAGGATTGAGGTGTAGTCTAGAATAAGGGATTCTATTTCCTTCTCCTACATTTCATAAAACTACCTTTAAGAGGGGAAGCTGGAGTGGCAACAAGTGCTCTGATCTGGGAATGGGGAAACAATTCAATGT
Organism: Colobus angolensis palliatus; assembly: GCF_000951035.1. Taxonomy (NCBI): domain Eukaryota; kingdom Metazoa; phylum Chordata; class Mammalia; order Primates; family Cercopithecidae; genus Colobus; species Colobus angolensis. Next base: position 1,683,747 of record NW_012117377.1, on the reverse strand, counting down.
AAATTGCTACCTTTTAATTCATTTGATATTGCCTTGGAAGAAATGATAGGAGAGACCACAGAAAACATTATACAGAAGAACAGTAACTCTCACTTAATTTTGACCAGTTGCTACTCATTACCCCAACATGCTAAATTGAACATCAGTGTTGAAGACCAACAATGTGGGGCAAAATGAATGCAAAGCGGCCGGGTGCGGTGGCTCAAGCCTGTAATCCCAGCACTTTGGGAGGCCGAGACGGGCGGATCACGAGGTCAGGAGACTGAGACCATCCTGGCTAACCCGGTGAAACCCCGTCTCTACTAAAAAATACAAAAAAAAACTAGCCGGGTGAGGTGGCGGGTGCCTGTAGTCCCAGCTACTGGGGAGGCTGAGGCAGGAGAATGGCGTGAACCCAGGAGGTGGAGCTTGCAGTGAGCCAAGATCCGGCCACTGCACTCCAGCCTGGGCAACAGAGCAAGACTCCGTCTCAAAAAAAAAAAAAAAAAATGAATGCAAAGCGAACATGGCTATATGATACTGTCTTAAGATACATAAATCGTTGTCAATACAAGACCCAATTCAGTTAGGTCTCCATTGTGACATGATTCCATGGAGTAGTGTTGGCCTTGGACCGAATCTGGCATGTGCCTTATTTTGTGCAGCCTGTGAGCTAAGAATGGTTTTTGTGTAGAAATATAAAGACGACGGAGAATAAAACCAGAAGAATAACATTTTGTGACACACGTAGAGCATATAAAATTCAAATTTCCGTATCCATACACATAAAGTTTACTGAGACACAGCAATACCCCTTTGTTTATGTGTTGTCTGTGGTTGTCTTTGTACTACAACAGAGTTGAATAGTTGCAACAGAGACCTTGCGATGGCAAAGCCTAAAATACTTGCTCTCAGGTCCTTAACAGAAAACAGGTGCCACCTCTCTGCCATAGAATCTTAGCTCTCTGTGTAACACCCATCTGCTCTCAAGCTTCAGGGGTCCTGAAGGACAGAATTCATGTCTATTGTATTAGTGCTGTTTCTGTAACACGCAACACAAAGCTTTAAATAAAGCTGGCATTAATAAAGATTTGTCAAATGACTGAATCATCAACAACTATCTTTTGGGCATTTTGCTAGTCACACAGATACAAATATATATTGGGTTGGTGCAAAAGTAATTGCAGTTTTTGCCATTTTTTAAAAGTAATGGCGGCTAGGCGCGGTGGCTCATGCCTGTAATCCCAGCACTTTGGGAGGCCGAAGTGGGCAGATCACCTGAGGTTGAGAGTTCGAGAACAGCCTGACCAACATGGAGAAACCCCATGTCTACTAAAAAATACAAAATTAGCCCAGCGTGGTGGTGCACGCCTGTAATCCCAGCCACTCGGGAGGCTGAGGCAGAAGAATCTCTTGAACCTGGGAGGTGGAGGTTGTGATGAGCCGAGATCGCACCATTGCACTCCAGCCTGGGCAACAACAGCAAATCTCCGTCTCAAAAAAAAAAAAAAAAAAAAAAAAAAAAAAAAGCCAAAAACCCCAATTACTTTTGCACCAACCTGTTAAGAGACTGATCCTGCCCTTAGGTTTAAATTGAACTAAGACCATCAAATGCGTGTGTGTGTGCTCTAAATGGACACATGTATATACGGCTTTCCTTCACTATCATCAGGGATGGGTTCCACAACCCCTGCAGATAACAAAATCCTCGAATCCTCACCCAAGTCCCTCAGTTGGCCTCATGGAACCTGTGATTACGAAAAGTTGGTCCTTCGTTTACACAGGTTTCACATCCCTCAAATACTGGATTTTCCATTTGCGTTTGGCTGAAAAAAATCTGCATATTAAGTGGACCTGCACAGTTCAAACCTGTGTTGTTCAAGGGTCAACTGTGTATATTGATATATATCTTGAGATATCTCTCTCTATATATATCTATATATCTCTCTCTATATATCTATATATAGAGTGAGATATATATAGAGATATAATAGATATAGATATAGTGAGATCTTTCTATCTATCTATAGATATATATATTCTAAAACTAAACTAAAGCTGCAAGGAAGTTATACAAAGGAAGCCCATACATAGTAAAGTTCAAACTGAGTTCAAATGGACCGAGTTCAAAACCATTCCACATGAGTGCTGGTACCTTGGGCAGGTCACTTGTCCTCCTGAGCCTCAGTTTACTCAGCTACAAAGTGGGGATAAATCCTACTCTTCGGGTTCCTATAAGGATACAAAAGGATGATGTATGTGAAATTTCTAGTCCAAGGCTGAGCACACGAAATCCATGAAATACATGACAGTCCTCATGAGTGAAGAGTTCAGTGGATGCTGTGGAGAGAAACCCCAATGAGAGGAGCAGGTAGGCAGAGTTGGGAGGAGATGGGGGACTTCAGCTGGGCTGGAAAGAACCAGTTCCTGGATCCCAAAGCAAAAGCAAATATCAGGAGGTGCTCAACACATGCAGAGGAAAACGAGGCAAGTGTGGCAGCAGGGAGGACTCACGCAGGGGGAACTGGGAGAAGTACCAGAGAGACAGAGAAACAGCAAACCAGGCCGTGCCTGGTTCCAGAGTTTTGACTGTCACCTGAAAATCACAAGAGATCTGCTAAAGATTTTTCAACAGGCAGTGATAGGTGCAAAATAGCACGTAGAAACAGAAAAACAAACACCGCATGTTCTCACTCCTAAGTGGGAGTTGAACAATGAGAACACATGGACACAGGCAGGGGAACATCACACACCGGGGCCTGTCAGAGGGGGCTGGGGCAGGGATAGCATTAGGAGAAATACCTAATGTAGATGCCGGGTTGATGGGTGCAGCAAAGCACCATGGCACGTGTATACCTATGTAACAAACCTTCAAGTTCTGCACATATATCCCAGAACTTAAAGTACAATAAAAATTAAATGTAAAAAAGAAAGTTTCCCTTTGCATTATCATGTTACCTGTGTGGGCATTTAGGAAGCCAAAATGGTAGAGTTTATCCCCACTTTGTAGCTGAGGACACTGAGGCTCAGGAGGACAAGTGACCTGTCAAAGGTACCGGCGCTCATGTGGAATGGTTATGAACTCAGTTTGTTTGAATACCCTGGTTGTGTTCAGATAGACACAATACATGATAAATGCCCTGGGTGTGTTCAGATAGACACACTACATCCCCATTTTATATACTGGCACAGTCACGATTTGCAAAATGACTTGGGGATCCCACGAATACCTGTGCTTCCCTAGCAATTTCTGTATTGGGGTCATTTCAAAAGTACACTCAAGAGACAACTTCTTCTGTTCCTGGATTCTGCATGCAATTTAGGAAGAAAAAAATACAAACTGGAGAGTTGTTCTGCCAAACTTTTCAGCTGAACAAGAGAAACTCAGACTAAGACACCGTTTTTTGTGCAGGTGGCTTTATGCTCTGAGGGATTCAGAGCCTGCTGATTTTTGAGATCTGTTCATGACATCTATCACAGCATGTATATTACTTGAAAAAACATATCCATGATGCTAAAAATACTCCACAGTCTAGCTTGACTGCAGGCTGTCAGAATGTTACATTCAGATTTTTCTACTTCCTGCTGATATTTGGACATTTTCACAAGTATAATGTTTACCCTTATTTTGTTTTTCCTTATAAAAGTAGATTGTAGATGAATAAGGCTTAAGGAAGGCTCAGGAAAGGATTTGTGTTGTATCCTGCCATTTCTCAGTTGTTCTGGATAGACAATTCTGCCTCAGTTGCTCTTCTGTGGTGCTGATTTTGGGTTGGGGCCATCCCACACAAGGTGGGTGTTAGTTCTCTTTGGAAGGAGTCCTACTTTTCAGGATTACTACTCCTCTTTCTGGTCTAGACCAGGTCCACAGGTCTGTTGGGTATAATTGGTGCTATGACTGGTCACGGACGGTCTGAGCTGAAAGATAGCTCTGGCACATTGAAGTCCATCACCTCATTTTATAGGGATGAAAACTAAGGACTTTAGGGTTTCAGTCTAAAACTAAAAAGTAGCAATGTGACCAAGGTGAGATCTTCTGACTTACAGAGAATTTATATGTTGCTCACACCACACTATCATCTTTCTAAACACACAAGTCTTGCCTTGGCCTAGTATTTAACAAACAGCTCCAAGTCAGAGAGGGCTGATGACACAGGCCTCACCTACCTTTCACCAGCAGATCCCAGAGAGACCAGTGGCTAGCGTGGGGTGAGGTGTGTTAGCTTTCTTACAAAGTTGATTCGAACAACGACGGGCCCATTCTTTTTCATTTCTATTTTCAGAATTCAATCAACACAACTGTCTAAATTACCGAGATGTAGAGAGGCTGTGTGTAAATATGGGCATGTTTGTGGTCGAAGAATTTTTTTCATTCTTGAACCCAGCTAAAAATTTCAGTGTGCCTCTTGTATTTGGCTACTCTTTGGGAATGTCAGCTTTTCCTTACGAGGAAAGGAGAAACTATCCTAGGTGAAGAGATTTTGATCAGGTCTAAGGCAGTAATCATTAGCACTCCAAAATCTTTGTGGGGTTGGGCAGCTCAGGGAACCATATCGTATATACTCCATGTACCTATACAAAATACGATGACAGAGACATCTTGCAAATGAACTAACAAAAAAACAGAGGGAAGAAGAAACAGGCCACTCATCATGTGTTATGATTGACATTTACTGTAGTACTTATTTCCATTGAAACTGTATGGAAGACATAGAAAATAATGTGGCAGCCATGAGCGGTGGCTCATGCCTGTAATCCCAGCACTTTGGGAGGTCAAGAGATCGAGACCATCCTGGCCAACATAGTGAAACCCTGTCTCTACTAAAAATACAAAAGTTAGTTGGGCGTGCTGGTGCGTGCCTGTAGTCCCAGCTACTCAGGAGGCTAAGACAGGAGAATCACTTGAACCCGGGAAGTGGAGGTTGCAGTAAGCCGAGATGCAACAGAGCAAGACTCCGTCTCAAAAAAAAGAAAATAATATGGCAACCCAACCCTGTACACTAGTCTGTAGTGCATCCTGCCATTTTGTAACCTAAGAAATCCTCTTTCTAAATAACATTATATCTTTAAATACATTGTATTATGAGGCCAACTGTCTACTTTTCTTGAACGTCTTCTGTCACTAGTTTGGAGTGATTTCACAATCCTAACTTGCAGGGCCCGCAGGGAACACGTCTCAAAGCCAGGACACTGCTGGGATGGGTCAGGAAGAGCAGCACGTCCCCGCCAGTCTGGGTGATGCCAGGAGAAGTAAAGCACAAAATCGCCTCTGTAGTTTATCCTTTTTTAAATCCTTGCTAGTTTGAAGTGAATCTGGCTTTCAGGTATGCCTTAGGCGAAAACTAATGAATGTCATTTGAGTCAAAAAGAGGATAAACACACCCAGCACCTGTGATCACTCACTTATTTAATGCACCGGTGAGAATGTTTGAAAAGCATGATCTCCTTAGAGCACTTCTGCTTTTGACAGGTTTTAATACGAAGGAAGGTGGCTAACGAGAGCCTCAGCTATTCTGTGAATACAAGCAGAACCGCAGAGTGAATGCCCAGCATGGAACATAGAGGAGGTACTTTTGTTTCCTTCGCAGAACACCGGGCGAAGTTTTGGGGGAAAACACCCACAGAACAAAGGAACGAACAATAAAACCAACCCACAAAGCTCTGAACTGCTCACCTGTGAGACTGAGCCACCTCGTCAGCAGATCCATTTTATGTCTGGATTGCTGGCCTGTCTAGTGCTCCCGGGAAGGGGTGGTGGTGAATGTCTGGCACGTCGCTAACACTCAACAAACAATATTAATCCTTATCATATGACTTTATTGAAGGCCTGCACAGGAAACTAACAGACAAGGTTTCATGTGTCCTCACTGCCTGGAAGGGCTATTTCTACTTATCTGGACAACTGTTACCCACCTGGGAGACGGACGGGCCGGCTCAGTGCTTGGCTTTGGCCTCTCTTAACTTCCCTATGTATACACATGTCACCCTACAGAGATGTGACTTGGTCTGTTTCCTTGTCAGCACTGCATAAAATGCCTATTCTTTCCCTCTCTAGATAACAAACTCCTTGTATGCAGAGACTGTGCCATTTACACATTAGGAAACTTCCCAGGGGCACCTCAGAGAATGTGCCTTAACCTTATTTAGCTTCAAAGACCCAGGAATGACTCACAATAATTGCAGAACGGTCCCCAAACACGAAGGACTTAATACAGAAGAAACAACAAACAAAAATGACCTGCTTGGGAGGGAAGACAGTGTACCCCAAACCACATATCAATGAGTTGAAATTTTCAACTCCAAATGCTCACTCACTTTGCAGGTTCTTCTTTCCTCAATGCCGGAAACCCCTGCCACTCTGCCGATCAAATGAATACCCCATTGATACGTATTTACCAAATACCCACGAAGAACCAGGCATAAAAAGAAATTGAGACACAGCTCCTCCCTACAGGAGTTCACATTTTGGGCAAATAGAGACATATGCACATAAAAAGATAATACTTAATAAGGGGCAATTACTACAGTCCCAGGTACACATTCTAAGCTCTGGGGGGCAGAGGAAGAAAGGAAGTCTTGGGGATCCACCGCTGAGCGCTGGGGAGGTGCTCTTTCCGGAGGGTGTGATCTGTGAGCCCAGGCTGCGCCAGGCCACAGGGGACTTTGACTCCTGTGGCTGATTCTGTAGCCCAGGCAGAGACGCTTTAAGGCTTACCTCCCCCAGGGGAGCTGTAGGTCACAGGGTGAATGAATTCAGCGTCCCACCTAATTGCCTGATTACTATGTTCCAAGCTTACAAGGCTGTTCTTTGACTGTATGTTCTTTTCAGATGAGAGGTTGAAGCTGGAAGTGGGAAACAATTCTTGGATTGTTCTCAGGGTTTTGACTTGCCTTCCATCATCGTTTTCAGGCTCAAATGGATCCTAATTCTTGACTCTGTCTTCCTCCAAGAACTTCTGATGCCTTCAGTTTGTACCATATGGTTCCTTTTAGTGCACGCTGCTGTGTGTCCGGCCCAGGTGCTCTCCCCACCCTCGCCTGCTGTTTTGGGACTGGCAACTCACAGCTGCTCCCCTAGGTCCCTGTGTCAGCGTGGGGCGACCTCTGGCATGCAGTTTGGGGTGCAGGGTTTCTAGGCGTCAGGCAGAAAGCTAGGCTGCAGCCAATCTCCATCTTGCTCGGCTCCCGGGAGTACATTCCCAGTACTCACTGGTACAGGAATCTCCTCTCCAGGCTCTGCTTGTAGGGACCTTGACCTTGAGGCTTAAAAAGCAATTTCACAGGTGTATTTATTTCATGTGAAGCAGACTATTATCCATATTTTATCAGTCTTGAAACTGGTGCTCAAAGACACGAAAGTCACATGGTCAGTTAATGAAAGCAGTGCCTACTACAAGCCAAGGCTCTGTTGTTGTTCTCAGCATCCATCATCGTTTCATGAATTCATGTGCTCCTCCGGCAGGTTTGAGATTGGACTGCAGGATCAGGGTCCTTTCGCTGATTTATGACTAAATGTAGTGGGAGAGAAGCACTGTGTCTTCTTCATTAGCAGGGCAGGATGGGAGCTGAAGGGGGATGTGAGTACCTAGCAATGCTTGAGAACAGATTTGAGAACTCCCTAGCCCGGGCTGGTGGATGGGCTTGAAGCTCTGGGTGAGAGAAACAACTTAAAGTTCATAGTAGTGGTCTTTGCTTGGGGCTATTTATTTTGAGATATCTGTATATGTCCCAGTCATCATCAAAGTTAGGACAGCCACTTAGAGACTGCGAGAAGGAAAAAAAGAGGGAGAAAGAAGGAATGAGAACCGAGGGAAAAGGACCTCTGTGTGGTCCCCGGGTGGCAGTCCAGCTACACCGTGTGAACAAGTAAACGTGCTATTATGTAGGGACAGCTGTGAAATCAACATGCCCGGTGGAGATTTGCACTAGAGTACTCTGACGCAGCGTTGCCACCGAAGGTCACAAAAGGCCACTCACGGCATCATGCCGCAGGAGTACCCTTCTGTTCTCTGAAAGCACCCAAGGCTGTGGCTGAGCATTAATTTCTCACCCACACAATAGTATGAGTGACTTCAGAGTTTCGCCTCTCTTTCTTTACAGTGTGTGCAATTCAAGGAGGGAGAGATAATTGAGTGTTTGGTGCTGGGTGCCATGGGTACACTAGCAGTGGGCTTTGGTTCCCGTTTTATGCTCCTCCCTGGCTTGCCTGTGACTGGCTAAACACGGGACAGATGAGGGCAGGCTCCTCTGAAGCGTATGTGAAACAACACTGATCACCAGGAGAAATCCGGCGTTCTGCACTTCCGGGGACTGGGGTCACTGCCAGTTACATACTCACTCTAAGGCTGCCTTTGGAGGGAGATGGAAGATAAACCAGGAGGCACTGTGCTGTCTCTGGGCCCCAACAGAAATGGCTCTAGCCAGAGCTATGAGAATACCTTGTATTTTTCTAGGTATGATGTTAGGTTCTGCCATCTCATCATATACCTGGACGTGACTTTTTTTTTTTTGAGACAGAGTCTTACTCTGTCACCCAGGCTGGAATGTAGTGGTGTGATCTCAGCTCACTGCAACCTCCGCTTCCTGGGTTCAAGCAATTCTCCTGCCTCAGCCTCTCAAGTAGCTGGGATTACAGGTGTGTGCCACCATGCCTGGTTAATTTTTGTATTTTTAGTAGACAGGGTTTCACCATGTTGGTCAGGCTGGTCTGGAACTCCAGACCTCAAGTGATCTGCTCACCTCGGCCTCCCAAAGTGCTGGGATTATAGGCATGAGCCACTGGGCCCAGCCCATACGTGACTTTTGATGACACTTAGAAAATGTCGTATTCCTAGTGGGCATACTTCTATATCTTACAATCTGATTCAGTTTTCAAATAAGCAGAACAATATCATATACCCACAGAACATTGGTTTTGTATGTACAAGCTTCGCCATCTCAGCACAATCTTCATTTAAAATCAACACTCACTGTAAGGGAAAATAATTTGTATTCTATTTAATTATTTTATAATTCTATTTGGTCTTGAGCAACGTCTCTCCAGATTATGGATGACCGATTGAGGCTTTAGGGTTTGAGCTCTGGCCTAAAGGAGATGGCTCTCTGGGCAAACATTCCTGCCCCCAGCTTGGCTCTGAAGTGCAGGTAGCAACCTACTGCCCCTGAAGAGTCAGACAGGTGCAGGTGGAGTGTGGTTCTACCATGCACTAGCCTGGCTGTAAGACCTTTGAAAAAGTGGTTTTCATGGATAAATATCCATTTTCCCATGTGAATTGTTCATCGTGGTATCTATTTTATCAGATGGTTGTTGGAATCTAATGGCATGAGTATGCAACATCCCAAGTCAGAATTTATTAATCCCAGGTGCATAATAAATGGTATTTACTACTTTTAATAGGCAGTTTTAAAAAGAAGAGCTAGTGTTTTATTCCTCCTATGCCCAGTCCAGTGAATTTCCTTGCACACAGTGATTCATACCATTGGCTGAATGAATAAAGGAATACATGAAAATATTTCTTTCTCCTTAAAGCACTTTCATATTCATTACCTAACATAACAACCAATATAAAGATGTGACCCTAATATTGCCTGCCTTCATGCACTGTTGTATTTCTTTCTTCTGAATCCCTGATCTCCTGTTGATTTCCATGGCCAGAATCCTAGTTTACAAAGGGATTTGAAACAAAGAATGTTCTTTAAGAGGCTGGGCTCTACAGCTGTGTGTCTGTGTGTCTGGTGAATCCAGGATCCACCTCTTACTGACTGTAGTTTTGGGCAAGCTTTTTAATCACTCCAAACCTCATGTTTTTCTTTCCATAAAATAGAGACAATAGTGGAAGCCCCCAATATAGCTGTTGCCAGGATTAAACCAGGTTTTCCATGGAAAACCCTGAAAATAGACCCTGGCGGGAGGCAAGTGCTCTTCCCCTGCCTGCACCCGCATCCTTCCCTACTCCATCCTGGGCACTTCTCTGAGCACAGAGGCTGCAAGGACAACCAGACCCACTCTCTGTATTCAAGGAGCTAACATGTACCTTTTGCTTTAAATTTATTCTTCCCATAAGTAACAGGTGATGCTCTGAGTAGAGCAGTTTTGATCATGTCACTTCTTAAAACGCAGTTCCCTCAAGCCTGGTCCAAATGTCCTGTGAAACGGTGCCCCAATATTGCTATCCTTGATTCTTGATCTGCTCTCTTTCTGATCAGACCTGAGTTCCTGTTGACCCCTGAACATCCCCTCCTCCACTTTTCCAGCTCCTCCATGTGTTCTGGTGTTCCCGCCTCTTGGAATAGTGCCATTGTCCCTCTACCTCTAGCTAACTGGACTGGATCAGCCACTGAATTTCAAATTCCTGCCACATTCCCTGTCCTCCTTTGTTTCCTCCTTTCCTGAATTTACATCTTATTTATAGATTTATTGAAAATGTAACACATTTTTATGGTTCAAAATGTAAAAGCTACACATAAACATGTTTGTCTGACATCCTTATACCCTGGATTCCCTACAGACAACCAATGTCTTATGATTCCTTTTATGCATATGCATGTTCATGTATCCCATGGTCTTCTTTATACACAGAAGGAGTGTGCTGTACACAAACAGGAGTATCCCATACATGTAGTTCTCCATCTTGCTTTTCTTCCATAACAATATATCACAGAGGAGATTCCATGTTCCTTTACAAGGAGATTCCTCCTTCTTTTTGTGACTGTGTTACATGTCGTGGTATGAATGGACTATAATTTAGTCAATGGGCAGTTATTTAAGTGGATTCCATGTTTCTACTATTACACACAATGCTGCGAGGTACAGCCTTCATTCTGTACACATGCAACGTGCATAACTCGATGGAGGGAGGGTGTGTGCGTTTATAAGTGTGATAGATGTTGTCACCTTCTCCACCGTAGAAGACGTATCAATTTTCACTCCCAGCAGCCTCATGTGACAGCATCAGGTTCTTCTCTCTTTACAACATTAATGTGTCACCATGCCTGCTAGTCTTCTCTTAACTCAATAGGTAAAAAGTGATATCTCAAAATAGTTTAATTTACGCACGATTCTATATATATAATATATAAAATAT
>NW_012117377.1:1616835-1672469 GCF_000951035.1 Colobus angolensis palliatus | reverse complement strand
CATGTGCCACAATGCCTGGCTAATTTTGTATTTTTAGTAGAGATGGGGTTTCTCCATGTTGGTCAGGCTGGTCTTGAACTCCCAACCTCAGGTGATCTGCCCTTCTCGGCCTCCCAAAGTGCTGGGATTACAGGCATGAGCCACTGTGCCTGCCTATACATATAGTTTGAAGAGTTTTTTTGTCGGGGGCAGGGTCTCACAATGTTGTCTCCTGGACTAGCCTCTTTCCTCGGTCTCCTAAGTAGCTGGGATGACAGGCATGTGCCATCTCACCCAACTGAGTTTTTTTTTTTTTTTCTTAAATCAAGAATAGACTGAATTTTAAATACTTTTCAGCACCTATGGAGATCATATTATTTTTCTCCTAAAATCTTTCAGTACATTTTATTTTATTAGTAAGTTTCACATTGGCAAACCATCCTTACATTCCTGGAATAACCTCTACTTAGTCGTGGTGTGTTTCCTTCTAATGTGCTGCTGCATCGTATTTGTTCATGTTATACTTAGGATTGGTGAATTCCTTTTAAAAAATTCAGAGTTTGGTAGTTTTCTTTCTTAGGTAAGTTTTATAACATTGTATGCTTGCTTTGTTAAAGAATTAGGACACTGTCTAATCTACTCTCTCTCCTTCCATTTCTTCTTTCCCCCCACTTTCTTTCTTTTTCTGCACCTGGCACAAATTTAACAGCACTGGGATTATCCATCCAGAAAAGATTTGGTAGAATTCCTCTTGGGAGTCTTCTAAATCTGGTGCCTCTCATGTCCTGACCCTGAGGAACCAGCCCTGATGGTCCTTCTATCTGTTACCCTGGCATCTACTGATGAGATAGGATTCCTTCCATGGGATGACCATTGAGGGGCTGGACTAAGGTGGTTTGGAGTAAGGTTCTGGCCAGTAAGGTAGCTCATACGGCAAAGTGACACAGAACCTTATGCGCTGTCTTGGGCACTCTGAGTCTGAGCTGCCCACACCGATGGAGCAGGGAGAAAGTGGCCCTGGCTATTTGGCGCACCCTGAGGTGATGGCTGGGTCGCTGTTGGTACAGAGTCTTTAGAAACTCTGGACCTGCTGCCATTACCAGAATAAAAACAAACCATTGTCCCATCCTTTGAGGGGGGTTGCTACCTTCATGGTAGTAAGGCCTAAGCTTATATTCAGGGTGTCTCTTTCTTGCAATTTAAGAACCTAAATAATAAGAGGCAATATGAGTTACCCATTAGGAATAAAGAGTTTCGAGCTGAACAGGCCTGGGTTTGAGTTCTGGCTGTCCTTTTTCAGCCTCCTGCTGCTCACAACTGGACTGGAAACTCCCTATGGGCAAAAACTCCTCCTGATATCCTCAGGCTCAAAACACATTTATTAAAGGAAACAGATTCTGTAATCTGACATCCATGTTAATGATACAAAGGTTAGAGAAAATTATCTGTTTATCTTTCATCTCAAGCTTTCCTTTTAGAATGACAAGGCCAAAAATAAATTAGAAAATGACTATAATTGTTTCGCTAAAGTGTTCTTTTATTTCACTGAAATACAAGCTTTGACCACTATAGATCAAATGGAGATGTACAGACCAAATGAAAAGGAGTTTCTGCAAACATAGGCTACATTTTAGGCGATTCAGAGCCTATGATCTCCTTATTTTGCTTTCTGCTTTATGAAGCAGACTGGGAGTCTTAGTCATATTTATTTTCAAACATGTTTCTAAAAATAAGCCACTTAAATCAAATCAATAACTATCAAGTACGTTTTAATTATTTGCTTACATGTTCAAACACAGTCTACCTGAAAATCTTGACCTCTAAGTGCTATTTTTAATTTCAATCTTTTTTTCATGTTCTACTGCCCTTTGTGACTTGGCAAAGAAAACTTTGAAAATAACGTAATGTCATTGGAATTGTCATGGAATGACTTCTAAGGCACAGTTATGGCTGTACTGATTACTTTGAACATAAACCTGTACTTAGAGTTTTTCTTGGTTTTAATCTGTAAATGAAGTCAGAGGACGATGATTGTTCCAGAAGTTGGGCTGCAGGGATGCTTCAGTTTTCTGACATAGCTTCCTTTCCAATAAACTAGACTTCCTTCCAACAGGGAAATAGACTAGCTTAATAGTAGTATTTTTTACAAGTCTGTGTAATTATTAAGAAACGTAGCAAACTTCCTATTGTGTTTACAAAACAAAAACCTTGAGGGAATTACATGGATTTCAGAAGGTTTTGCAACCTCTTCCCTAATTTTGCAGCCTTAGTTAAAACAAGCAAACCCTTTTATATTGAGAGACCGTAGTCTGGAGCGTATCATGCCATTCTCCTAATTTTTGGAAACCAGAGGAAGAAGCTGTTCTTTTGTGTTTTTCTGGTGGCTCTAGTATGAACTGCACAGACAGCCTCAGAAGACAAGTCGCTTTGGGAAAATTTCATTTTTCATCTGCAAAGTTGTTTATCTCTTCAAAAACCATTGTTTTCTTTCTATTAAATGGTATTTAGTCAGTTTTCTTATTATTTGATAAGCTTAATCAATTACTAAAATTACTTGAACTAAGAAAGCCTAGAACTAAAACAAAATGGAATGCTGGATTAGAAGATATTGATCTCAATTTCTCAGGGAAATTTCCAAAGGCCTTAGAGATAGCCTTTCACCTCTTGGAAACTCAGCGAAGTACTCTATGGAAAAAGAACTAATGAGTCTGTGTGATCTTAAACACATCACACCACTTCTCCTGCCCCAGCCTTGCCTAACTTCGTCCCATGGACAATTACATGGCTCTGTGTGACCCTGCATGAGTGGACCCTTGCTACCTCTCCAGTCTCCTCTGGGACCTTTGTCTGCACCATCCTTGCATTCTAATGCCTCAGTCATCTTTCAGCCCCTAATGCTGGTCATGTTTCTTTTTTACCATATCGTCTGCTTATACTATTTCCTCTCCCTGGAATGTTCTTTTTGTCCATTTTTGCTAGTTACTACACAATTATCCTTCATAGCCCAACTCCATCATCACTTCTTGGAAAAACCTTTCCTGATCCCCCATCTGGGTCAATGTCCCATTATAAGCTGTCATATTACCAAAACACTTGCCTTCAAAGAAGTTTTTTCAGATTGTGATTTTTGTGTTTATTTATGTGGTGATTAGACTAATAGTTCTCTTTTCCTTTATAAGCTTCATAGCTTGTTTTTGCACAACATCAAATCCCTAGGGCCTAACAGGATGCCTGGCTCCCAGAATACACTCAATGGAATATAATTGAATGTTAATAATAGATGTTACTGATAGAAAGAAAAGCAACTCTCTAATTTTGAGTCCTAGTTCCCCCCACTAGGTGACTTCTAAGGTATTGGAGATCACATTTCTTTGGTCTTTAATTTTTTACCCTCTAAATATAAATAATATGAATCGTCCTCAAAGGTTATTGTAAGAAAAAAATAGTAGATTTAATGACTACAACTGATAGGGATTAACTTAAAGGATATTTAAAATGCTTCAGATTTTTTGATGAACTAAACTACTGGTATAGTTGGCACTAAGAATTTGAGCTACACAGGCTGATTGATCAATTCTACCCTATCAGTTGCTACAGGTTGAGCATCCCTAATCTAAAATGCTCCAAAATCTGACATTTTTGGAGTGCTGACACAATACCACAAGGGGAAAACTCCACACATAAGTACTTAACACAAACTCTGCTCCATGCACAAAATTATTTAAAACACTGCATAAAATTACATGCAGGCTATGTGTATAAGGTGTGTCTGCAACATAAATTTCATGTTTACACATGGGTTGCATCCCTAAGATATCTCATTCTGTATGTGCAAATGTTTCAAAATCCTAAAAAGTCTGATATCTGAAACTCTTCTGGTCCCAAGCATTTCGGAGAAAAGATACTCAACCTGTATATGTATATTTAGAAATAATTAATAGACAAGTATACCTACAATAAT
Organism: Colobus angolensis palliatus; assembly: GCF_000951035.1. NCBI lineage: Eukaryota > Metazoa > Chordata > Mammalia > Primates > Cercopithecidae > Colobus > Colobus angolensis. The sequence goes on along the minus strand of NW_012117377.1, from coordinate 1,668,529 downwards.
TTTAATTTTAAAATGCATGCATACTTTTATACCATGTTTGCTGTTAAATGCAGAAATGTGGGTATTCATACATTTATTAATAATGTTTTTGTATAGTACTTTTATAGCTTACAGTGAATTTTCACAAAGATTATTATGTTCTCATTTTATAAATGCAATATCAGATTCGTTTATGTGATTAAGTGAATTGCCTAAGGTCACAGACCTAGTAAATGAAGAGCTGACATTGGAATAGAGATGCTCTGATTTGAGTTTAGTGTTCAGCTCCAACTCCCTGAGAAATTCTAATCATTTGCCAATTTTTTAAGCTGCTTTCTTTTCTCTGTGGCTGCATACAATTTAGAGAATGGGTGCTTCCTTTCAGCCAGCCGACTGTCAGGTTCTCTGGGCTACACGCTGCAGTCTGCATTGTTGGAGGCTGGGTTTCAGAGTATTCCTGAAGGTCTTTTAGGGTTCACCCGGGGACGTGCTTTTTCTCTTTGGTTTACTATTTGCAAAGTATGGTCTGCATGTTTTATATATAATAATAATATTATACTTATTTTGACATTAAATGGTTATGCATATATAACACTTAGAACTTATATATAATTTAGAACAATGCTTAATATATGGCATTCAGTACATAAATACAACTTATTTTTCAATAAATCTTTATTTAAAAAACAGTATGGCCAAGCATGGTGGCTCATGCCTATAATCCTAGCACTTTGGCAGGCCGAGGCAGGCAGATCACTTGAGGTCAGGAGTTTGAAACCAGCTTGACCAACATGGTGAAACCTCGTCTCTACTAAAAATACAAAAAATTAGCTGAGCATGGTGGTGCATGCCTGTAATCCCAGCTACTTGGGAGGCTGAGGCAGGAGAATCGCTTGAACTGGGAGGCGGAGGTTGCAGTGGACAGAGATCCTGCCACTGCACTCCAGCCTGGGCAACAGAGTGAGACTCCACCTCAAAAAAAAACAAAAAACAAAAAACAAACAAACAAACAAAAACAGGCCAACAAATCCATAAAAAGATGCTCAACTTCACTTGTTATTAGGAAAATGGAAGTCAAAACCACACTGAGATACCACTTTATGGCCACCAGGTCGGCCAAAATTAAAAACAAAGTAGAAACAAACAAAAAAGAAAAACAAGTGTTAGTGAGGATGTGAAAAAACAAACTCTCTTACACCGCTAGGAGAATATAAAACATTACAGCCACTTTGGAAAACAGTCCATAAATTATTTTAATGGTTAAACGTAGAGTTACCATATGACCCAGCAATCTAATTCCTAGGTATATGCCCAAAAGAAATGAAAACATATGTCTACCTGGAACTTGTACATAAATGTTCACAACAGCCTTATTTATAATGGCCAAAAGGTAGAAGCAACTCAAATTTCCATCAACCGATGAAAAGATAAAAATGTGGTATTTGCATTCAATGGATGATTAGGCAGCCATAAAATGGAACACATGGTACAAGGTGGGTGGATCTCAAAAATCTTCTGCTAAGCAAAAGAAGCTAAACACCAATGGTCACATACTATACAATTCTATTTATATAAAATATCCAGTATATGCAAATCCATAGACACACAAAGCAGACCGGTAGCTGCCGGGGGGAGAGGCTCTGGGAACAAATGGGGAGTCACTGTTTAATGGATATAGGGTTTCCTCTAGGGTGATGAGAATGTCGGGAAACTAGAAAGAGATGACAGGTACCAACACTGAATGAATTAAATGCCACAGAATTGTGTCCACTTTAAAATGATTTGTGATTAATTTTTATGTTATATAAATCCTACCTTATAAAACCAAACACACACAAAAAACCCAAATTGTAAGAGGCAAGTACAATTATTCTCTGTTCTTTCAAATGAAAATACTACGGCACGTAAAGGTTAAGATCCTTGCTTCAGGTTTCACAGGTAGTTAGAGGAAAAACCAAAACAGGAATCTAGGTAGTCTGATTTCAGGTCGTCAGACTCCAACTACGATACTTATATTCCTCATGTTATTCTTTTCTGCTATTCTTTGATTTCAGTGACAATAAAAGCTAAAACCCAGCTCTAAAGGGGGAAGGGTGGAGAAGGAAAGGGATGACTCAACATATACTTAGAGTGAATGCATTCATGTGTATGATTAAAGAACAATGTCACTTCATTCTGCAGTATTGTGAAATCGCAGCAAGGATGCCAGCGTGGGAGAGCTATTGAAAACTAGTCAATGGATTTAATTGTTGAAGTGTTCTTGCTTTCTAATTAGTGCATCATTAAGTGAATTAAGTGAAGTCATCTTGCTCTTTGGCAACCAATAAGGATTACGATGAGACACATTATGAACCACACACACATTTACAGCCATGTTATTAAAGTATGAACTATTTTAATTAATAGTATATATCAATAATATATGTCAATTAATTTCCTCGTTTTCTGAGGGATCACACTAGATAATGTTCAAGGCAACTTCAAATAACGTTATAACAGAACATAAGATGTCTAAGATTTCAGACAGGTGGCCATAGTGGCAAAACATGATTAAAGACCTATGGGTAATTGAACAAACACTTTGTTGGCTAACAAATTATTTTCACCTTTGTGTATGACTAAACTAGAAAGTCTGGCTTTCATTTATTATGATTATCCACCTCCCTTCCAGGTCTTTTTCTGGACCTAGCTGAGGTGAAACAAAGACACTGAGTGATACATCGAATTACTCTAAGAGAGCCTCTGGCATCGCTAAATAATCAGAATAATTTAACAACCATTTCAACAAAAACAAATGTTGCATAGTAATTCAGTTTCCAGGGATTCTTTTGGAATTATAAGATAAACTTTAGAAAGATGTTTTATTCTTAACTTGATTTTTACTTTACACACACACAAACACAGACACACACACACACACAGTGATTATTTTATATTGTTTTCATCCTTTAAAGCAATAAAACTTATCTTAGGGAACAGATTAATATTTAACTTATTCGTGGTAGTATCATAATAAACCAACTTGGGAAAGGCTCCTTAGTTTTAGATAGTAAATATGAGAAGATTCTGGTTCCAAATGGAAGTATCAAAAAATATTTCTATTCTGGCTCTTTCCCTATGGGGCATGTGTTGAGACATTATCATTTTCCTTATAAATATTGAGATTGGTGGCTGAAATTTATGTGTCTATGTTTTTTGCTTTAGCAACTTTCTGTATACCTAAAAGTTGTCACTCACTCATTTCTACCTTCCTGTTTTCTATCTCAATTTCAAGGCCATCAAACAGCCTCCTGAGCAATCTTTCAAGTTTTAAAGAGACTCCTGAATGCTGCTTGTTTTCAGGAAGCTTTCTCCAGTCAAGTTTCTGCTCAAAGAATACAAGTATTCACTGGCCATCTGTCCCTTTAATTTAGCAAGTGATTCAGTACTATTAATGTGCTACAGAGAATATTGTTCATTTGAAGGCTTGCTTAAAATTTTCTGTTCAGATGAGTTTTACCTACATTCTCTGCAAAATCCCACTCAAGTAAATGTTAGCTCTTCTAAGAAGCCTTCACGCACTATCCTAGCTAGTGATGCCCCTCTCTAACTCCTTTCCATTTCCTCCTTCCTCTTCTCTCTGTTTACCTCCTTCATGCCATAAATGTTTATCAAGAATCATTTATGTGTCAGACATTGTGCTGGGCACTTTCTCAACTCGCCTTCCCTTTCATCATCTGTAATCTTCCATGGCTTTTAATTGTCTTCCTGGTAGTGATCTCATACCATCTGTATTAATCCATTCTCACATTGCTATAAAGAACTGCCCAAGACTGGGTAATTTATAAAGAAAAGAGGTTTAATTGGCTCATAATTCTGGAGGCTGCGTGGGAAGCCTGGTTGGAAAGGCCTCAGGAAACTTAAAATCATGGAGGAAGACGAAAGGGAAGCAAACACATCTTCACATGACCAGCAGGAGAGAGAGAGAGAGCACAAAAGGGGAAGTGCTACCCACTTTTAAACAACCAGATTTTGTGAGCACTCACTCATGAGATAGCACTAGGGGGGTGGTGCTAAACCATTAGAAAGCACCTCCATGAATCACCTCCCACTAGGCCGCCACTCCAACACTCAGGATCACAATTCAACATGAGATTTGGGTAGGGACACAGAGCCAAACCGTATCACCTTCTATACTACACAGCTATAAGCAAGTTGGGTTCAAGAACTCTTACTGATTCATGGTTGTACAAATAAGTCAGTGTGGTGGAGGGAAAAAGGATAGAGATGTGAACATAGAGGCAGGACAGTTAGCACCAGGCTCAAGGGAGCAGTGGATGAAGCCAAATAGGAAATGGAGAATATTAGATTTTTGCAGAGGCAAGTACAACTAGACTAGAATTTTAAATAGCTTACAAACTTTAAGATCACCTGGAATGATCCCTCCTGAGAAACTGCTAAAAAACACAAAAACGTAAAAATTTGTTACATTGATATGCCTGCTAAAGCATTTAGGGGAAAACATATAGATGTCTACAACTAAGTTTGAAATGCATCAAAAAATACGACAGATTGTTAGATGGACAAAGGGACGGATATGCAGTATTATAAGATTATCACAATGTAAATTATTGACTAAAAAAGGTGGGTTTATAGACGTTGATTGTAACATTCTTCCAACTTTTCATTATGCTTGAAAATGCTTATAATCAATGTTGAGGAAAAATGCTAGTCATAATGTAAAAAGGGCAATTAAAATGATGTTTCCTTATCTTACCCATTGATCAATCTATAAGCAGACTCTGGCCTGTCAATAAATTCCAGGTGTGTATGTGTGTGTGTGTGTGTGTGTGTGTGTGTGTGTGTGTGTGTGTGAAAAAGTCTGTTAGTAAAATCCCCTAATGCTGACTAGGTTCAAAGGACATATTTATGTATCAGATTAAAATGTCTTCATCTCAGTTGTAGTTTGTATTGTCTATACATAGTAAAGGAAATTCTTGTCTAATTGAGAGAAAGTGGATTTGGAAATTGCAATTCATCTAAAGTTTAAATGAAAATATGTGTAACACTGAGTTAGGTAAATTATGAATGGATTTCACAATGAAGCCATTTCTCAAAAAGAGTCAACTAGAAACCTGAATACCGCTCTATAATTTTTTGCTCAAAAGCTAAGAAATGCTTTTGGGAGTGCATGACGACTTTGTGATTATCTTGACCATTACAAAGCCATTACTGGAAGGCCATGATTTATTACAGGGACATTCATCATTTCTGTTGAAGTCACCATTATTAAGTAACTGCTAGCAAGGTGGAATATGGTAAAGAGCGTCGGAAACACTTAATGCATGTAGATCAATAAAACCTATTTCAATTTGCAAAGTCAAGAGTGAAGGGCATTACTAGAAACAACTGCATAATAAGGCTGTTAAATCACTGCAGACTTTATGAATGAAGTGACATCTGATACACAGTGAAAGAAAGACATGACAAAAACTAGGAAATGGCTTTTACTCTTGAGTCTGAGCAATGCAATTTTTAAAATGAAGCAATTAACTTTAAAATGCCTTCCACTTATCTGAATTCTTTTGAATTCATTCAGTATTAAGCTTTAAAAGAATGATGGAAACATGCTAGCTCTGAAAGTACATTTTCCATATTTTCACATAGGAAGATATTTCTGAAATTCCTAATAGCCATAGCAATTTAGAATGAACAGATTGGTAAAACTTTTGGAAGCGTATTTCTTCTCCGGAAGTAATAGTGGCAGAGAGCCCTTGTTTCATGCTGGATATGATTTTGTAGGCATGAGAGACAAGACATTTAGAACTCCTTATCCTCTTCACAGGCTGTTTTCTGGGTAACATTTATTATTTGTTTATCATACCAATGCTAGTGATTAGCATTTCTTCTTCCTTTTATATACTATTCTCACTTGTAGTTTTAGGAGAAAAACACTTAGGATGCTGTGTTTTCTTGCTCCTAGTCATTCCTTTTTTTTTGAGACGGAGTCTTGCTCTGTCTCCCAGGCTGGAGTGCAGTGGCCGGATCTCGGCTCACTGCAAGCTCTGCCTCCTGGGTTCCCGCCATTCTCCTGCCTCAGCCTCCTGAGTAGCTGGGACTACAGGCGCCCGCCACCTCGCCCGGCTAGTTTTTTTGTATTTTTTAGTAGAGACGGGGTTTCACCGTGTTAGCCAGGATGGTCTCGATCTCCTGACCTCGTGATTCGCCCGTCTCGGCCTCCCAAAGTGCTGGGATTACAGGCTTGAGCCACCGCGCCCGGCCGCTCCTAGTCATTTCTTTGACTAGAAGACCACGAATAAGACTCAGAAGGATTGTATTTTGTTGTTGTTGTTGTTGTTCCCTGTACATCACCCGTGGGCAGAACAGTCTCTGGCACATAGGAGCTCAATAGGTATTTTATGAATCAATGACTAAATGGATAAATGCATATTACAAGTAAATATGGAAGCATCCATTTTCCAAGGGCCTAAAGAATAAAATCATATTCCAAGCATGGTCATTGTTTCTGATATAAACCTTGATGGTCGCTTCGTTTATATGGCCTAGGGCAGCCTACATTTTATTCTAAGTTTCAACATTCTAAAGAACAATGAATTTACTGGAATCAGGTATTTTTTAAGATTTTATATTGTGACTCATACCTTAAATAGAATATCACATGCATCCTCCATAAAAGCGATGATGTAGGTAAAATCTTTAAAATGAAAACACAGAGCAATTCCTAACTTCTCCACCAACGTGGGCCAACATCCAAGCTTTAAGTAAATTACATAGCATCCTCTTCCTTCTTTTTTTTTTTTTTTTTCCAAACCTTTCTTTTGAGATTCAGTTCTAGTCTTTTATGCTATGAAAAGGATAGAAACAAAGGTAAATAAGATTGGTTCAAAAATTATTTTTTATGGCTTAGAGGCAAGATGGAATTTCTTCCATTATCCCTTCTCCTTTTAACTTAATCTAATTTGAGAAATATTGATTTTGTACTGAATTTTTGCATAGAGGAGAGGAAGAGGTACATACAGGTGAATCAGGCATGCTTCCTGAAGATAGAGTTTGTAATCTATACAACAGAATACACTAATTGACTAATTTTTTTGTACAAATAAACAGAAGAGGTAAAAGAGTATTCATTTTGTCCTTCTTTTAAATTCAAAAATAGTTAAATTCTACTTAAAAAGGCAATGTCTTATAATATTGGAACTTAGAGAGTTTTATTAAATTTATAAGAAAAAATAATATTTTCATTTAACAATAAAAAAACTGGTACTATGCTTGGCTAGAAATTGCATTTTTCAAATCACTGACAACTGTTGGCATTGAAAAAAAGAAAAAAAAAGAAATGAAAAGAAAAAAACAAGACTAATTCAACATGTTTGATTTACTTTACAAAACTGGGGAGAGTTCAGATTTTTAAAAATACATTTACAACAGAATTTGACATTAAGTTTACTCTAATAAAACTAGAAATTCTAACTCTTTACATATTTAAAAACTACTTCTCCAAATATTCATTTGGTCATGGAGAGAATACTGAAATAAAATATATATTTACAAATACAATCTCATAGTATAAGATGAAAGCTTTATTGAGAGGTTAATTTTTAGTGATAGTTTCCCTCTATTAAGAGAAACAAAGAAAATAAACATCATTGAATTAAAAAAGCTGAAAAAAGAACAATGATGAAAACCTTAAGGAATAGAAAGAAAAAAACCCATAAAGGTAAAATAAATTCATTTGAACACAGAAAAACAAAACAAAAGCCAATTATAATAGTCCAAACCTTCACCACAAAATATATTAACTTCTTATAAGAGAGATTTAGAGAAAACAAACACATAAGCAAAAGTTACCATATAACACCTGTCAATACATAAATTAGAATGTTCACAATGACAGATGAATTTTCCACAATACTACTATGAAGTGTAAACTTTTCCATTTAAAGTTAATCTCATGAAAGTATTTCGTCATGACCTATGTGCCATGTGTCATGAACTATGTGTCATGGACTATGTCAGCACTATGTGCTGAATAATTCTGGGGTATCTGAAGACTGTTGCTAAAATATGGGCAACTGGAAAGATTTAGGTTGTCTGTTCATAATTCAAGACTGTATCAGCACATTTTTCACTCACATATTATTTCCTGAAGAATGTATTAGCAGTATGGGTCTGAACACTGAGTCAAGAGCCCTGAATTCTAGTCTTGGCTACTATGACTTTATAGTCTTTGCTACAAATGAAAATCCCCCTCTCTGGGAGGGCATCGTATTGCTTGTATCTGAAATTTGGTTCAAAGAATATAAATGAGGACTTGGATAAAATGTCTGATTATTACACATGCACAAGCCTGTCATCGTCATCATGACCATTATATTGGAAGGAACTTTAGAGGTTACCAGAGGGGCACACAGCTTAAAGTGAGAATGACTAGACCAAGCTCACATTGTAGTTAAGGGCAGTGCTTAATACACTGCTTTTTCAAATTTGTCAGACTGTCTCTTTTTCCTCTACCTTAAGAAACAAACATAGATTTTTCATTTTCTTTTAAATCCTTTCTGAAAATATTTTCTGTAATTTCTTGAATTGACCAGGGAAACATTTCCTTTATACTCCTTCAACAAATTTAGTGTAAATGCAAATAGAAGAGAGTTTATTGGAGTTGAATTGAACCTGCTGTCTCATGTTTCTGCTGATAAGTTAAAGGACATGTATGATAGTGAAGAAGATGATCAGCACTTCTCAAACATCACGATGCCCACAAATCACCCAGGAATTTTGTTAAAGCACAGACTGATTCAGTGGGCCAGGGGTGGGACTTGAGAGTCTTCACCTCTAATAAGCTCCTGGGCGATGATGCCGGCTGCTTTGAGAAGCCCAGGTCTACTAGATGATAGGAAAGCCTTTCATTTAGAAACTATGTTTTGTAAAGTGTCACCCTTAAAGGTAAGAAAACTATGCCTTTTTAATGCTAGCTTTATGGAAAAGAAGCAAATAGTCAAATAGGCAAGCAGATGGCTGCAACACTTTCTATAAATTAAGTTCTAGGCCACTGCTGAGAACAGCACATGCTGCTTCCATAAGTATATTACAATGATTCTGGGTCCCCAAGAAGGTGTCAGATGTTGCTATTTATTTCCCATTTGGAAAGGGCTGTGGGTGTTTAATACATTTCAGGAAGATTTTTAATCAAATGTGGTCAGATTTGGATCCTTAAAGACCTCAATTTCATTTGTCAGACAATCATATTATATGGAACAGCTTCTTCTCAAAGCAAGGGTGATAAACACTGGGCTGAAGTCCCTCTTTCTAGGTTTTGCCTGCTCCTGCCAAATAATATTGTAAGATAAAATAAAATGCTTTACTTATATTTGCAATAACTTAGCAAAGATACATGGTTCTCCCTGAATAAAAGAAATTATCTTTCCTTAGAACTTTTAGGATCTTTCAGAGTGATGGAAATTCTAGTTCAAACAACGAATTGTTTTTTAATGAAGAATTTAAAAAGCACCAGATTGCTTTCTTCAGGTTTTCTTTAATTTAATTTCTGAGATTAATAATTAAATCTGCTACATTCCCATGACTTCAAAATGAAGCATCATTTTTCATCCATGACACTCATTTTCTCTACCTTATTGGAAAGTAGTCAAAGCGAGTTTTCCTCATCAATATTATTTTTCCTAAGCTAGGTCAGCTCTGATTTTCTCATTTTTTTTTTTCTGTAGCTTTGCCGTCCTTTGGGCCTGAATCTTAGGGTTCACAACAGATATAAAAATGGTACCTGTGTCAGGGATATCTGATATCCCATAATTGGAAACCTACTTGTGTTACGTTTCCTCATGCTGTGAATAAAGACATACCCAAGACTGGGTAACTTATAAAGGAAAGAGGTTTAATTGACTCATAGTTCCATATGGCGGGGAAGGCCTCAGGAAACTGACAAGTGCGGTGGAAGAAGAAAACACGTCCTTCTTCACATGGCAGCAGCAAGGAGAAGTGCCAAGCAAAAAGCGGAAGATCCCTTTATAAAACCATCAGATCACATGAGAACTCACTCACTGTCATGAGAACAGCATGAGGGGACACACTGCTACGATCTAACTACCTCCCAGGAGGTCCCTCCCTAAATACGTGGGGATTACAATTCAAGATGAGATTTGGATAGGAAGACAGAGCCAGATTATATCACTACTCTTCATAGATGACTGGTGATAACAGATTTCTCAACAAATGAGATGACATTTTTGTATTTCTGTGGGGTCGGTGGTGATATCCCCTTTATCATTTTTTATTGCATCTATTTGATTCCTCTCTCTTTTCTTCTTTATTAGTCTTGCTAGCGGTCTGTCAATTTTGTTGATCTTTTCAAAAAACCAACTCCTGGATTCATTGATTTTTTGGAGGGTTTTTTGTGTTTCTATCTCCTTCAATTCTGCTCTGATCTTAGTTATTTCTTGCCTTCTGCTAGCTTTTGAGTGTGTTTGCTCTTGCCTCTCTAGTTCTTTTAATTGTGATGTTAGAGTGTCAATTTTAGATCTTTCCTGCTTTCTCTTGTGGGCATTTAGTGCTATAAATTTCCCTCTACACACTGCTTTAAATGTGTCCCAGAGATTCTGGTATGTTGTATCTTTGTTCTCATTGGTTTCAAAGAACATCTTTATTTCTGCTTTCATTTCTTTATGTACCCAGTAGTCATTCAGGAGCAGGTTGTTCAGTTTCCATGTAGTTGAGCAGTTTTGATTGAGTTTCTTAGTCCTGAGTTCTAGTTTGATTGCACTGTGGTCTGAGAGACAGTTTGTTATAATTTCTGTTCTTTTACATTTGCTGAGGAGTGCTTTACTTCCAATTATGTGGTCAATTTTGGAATAAGTGCGATGTGGTGCTGAGAAGAATGTATATTCTCTTGATTTGGGATGGAGAGTTCTATAGATGTCTATTAGGTCTTCTTGGTGCAGAGATGAGTTCAATTCCTGGATATCCTTGTTAACTTTCTGTCTCGTTGATCTGTCTAATGTTGACAGTGGAGTGTTGAAGTCTCCCATTATTATTGTATGGGAGTCTAAGTCTCTTTGTAAGTCTCCAAGGACTTGCTTTATGAATCTGGGTGCTCCTGTATTGGGTGCATATATATTTAGGATGAGATGACATTTTTGAAAAGAGCATGCAGTTGACCTTTGAATGACACGGGTTTGACTGCCTGGGTCTATTTATATGTAGATTTCTTTCAATGAAAATTACACCGAGTGTGCCTGCCTCTCCTACTTCCACTTCCACCTCTTCCACAGACACCTCTGTTATCCCTGAGACAGCAAGATCAACCCAACCTCTCTTCTCTTCAGCCACTCAGTGTGAAGACAATGAGGATGAAGATCTTTACGATAATTTACTTCCACTTAATAAATAGTAAACATATTTTCTCTTCCTAATGGTTTTCTTAATAACATTTTCTTTTCTCTAGCTTACTTTGTTGTAAGAATACAGTATATAATACATAAAACAAAATATGCGTTACTATAACAAACAAAACACGTGTTTATCCACTGTTTATGTTACTAGTAGGCTTCCAGTCAACAGTAAACTATTGGCAGTTATGTTTTGGGGGAGTCAAAAGTTATACGCAGATTTTTGACTGTGCAGAGGATCAGTGCCCCTAATCCTTATGTTGCTCAAGGATCAGCTGTATATTTATTTTCCCAGGAATTTCAACATATTTATATTAAATGGATGTTCCATGTATAACAAAGGGAGCAGATACCTTTCAATAAGAAAACCAGGGTTTGCCAAGTGAGGATACCAGTTTCATCTACTACTAATAGTAACAAGAACAGTTAATCTATTACTAATAGTAACAAGAACAGTTCACATTTACGGTTAACTAGTTAAATAGCTAACATTTATTAGACACTTGCTAACATCATTCTGTCTTAAGTTTTGCAAATAATGTATGAGGCAGATACCATTATTATCTCATTTTAAAGGCCAAGAAACTGAGGGAATAAGAGGTTAAGCAGTTTGCCTAAAGTCACAGAGCTAGTAAAGGAGGCTCTATGGTCAAATCAAGATCAAACTGCTTCAGAAACTTGTACTTTTAACTACTTGCTTAGACTATGAGAAAAGTGTCAAAATATTTGATAGGTTCTTTTTGTCTTTTGCAGCACAATACAGATTGATACAAATGTCTATATTTTTATTGTATTTTATGTATCATCTGAATTTTATTGTCTTGTGTCTCATGACGATGTTTCTAGTATTCACAGAGATGAAGTCAACAACCTTTATATGCAGACATACTTGAAGTTTGTTTTTGGACTCAAGCCCAGGCGTGTGCTGCACCTATAATAGGATATGTCTGTAGATGAAAGAATGTGGCTGCTGGTCTTATCTCAGTGCTACAATGATACTTGAATCATCACCAGTAATAGAGACTACTGGGACAGTGAAGTAAATATGCAAAATCAGAATGGTATTCAGTGTTTTCCTCCATTGATGTGTTGGCTTTGCTAAAAACAGCCCAGATTTTGCCTGAATTGTAAACTAAGCAAATATAACTAGAGGATACATAGGGAACAGATGTTGATTTTTAAAAGACCATTTATCCATCATCACTTTTTTTATATAATCAGCTGAAACTAGCATTCAATCTCTTGTCTTAAAATTGTTGAAAGTTCCATAAATTGTTAAAAATCCATAAGGACTAACACTCAAAGATTGCAAGGTGAAATCGAGTAATATCTCTTAAAACTCTATACTGTAGCTCTAGTTTGGTGGAATTATTTGTAGATGATAAAATTATTTTTAATCCTAAAGGACCAAGAATGTCAAAACTGTATTCCTGTATGTGCTGCGGAAACACCATGACATATTTATACCATAGTGAGTTTAATGAGTCAAGTTACATTTTATCTATTCTTGATAATAAATATGACATCCTGTGTTTTATCATACACGAACAGAGAATATTGAAAGTCTCTTGCAGAAATGAGTTCAAATAGTTATAAAGACCTCTGAATAAATGAACGGTCTCTTTCCATATTAGAGAAATACACCATAGGGATTCAGAAACTAAGAAAAACATGCACCTGCTGCATCCTAAATGTGAACATTAAGCAAGTTATTTAACCTGTCTGTGCCTCAATTTCCATTTGAAAAATGGGGATAAAATATGAGGATAAAGTGATATAACATTTGTAGATCACTTCACAATACTAAGCAGTCCATGAATTGTAACAGTTTTCTAAAAATTTTTTGGGATCATTAAAATCATATAAAATCCATTGTAGTTTTCCTAACTGGATGTTTGGAAAGTATCAATAAGTAAAGTATATGTAATTTGTTGTGGGTTAGAACCTATCAGAACAAAAACTGGGCCAAGTAGGAGACAATTTTGAGGTCAACGAGTTTCCAGAATAATTTCGAATAGTATAAAAATTTTCTCAAGACTCCTCCCTCTCGTTTTGTAAAGCATTTGGTTAGTGATTTTCTCCTTAGCTGAGTCAGACCTAATTTTATTATTGAACGGTATGAAAATCCTCTGAATTTGGACAATGTCTCCTTAGCCATGGATGAATGGATATATCTATTATAATTAGGCAAATGTATGCAAGAAAGTCTTAAAAGGGTATTTTTAATATGGAGATGAAGACTGCATTAAATGGTGGTTTTGTATTATATATTTTCAATGGATCAGCTTCTTGTTACCATGAATCGACGTAGTTCCTCCCCTCTCCCCTCTCCCCTCTCTCCTCTATCTCTTCTCTTTTTGAGACCAGTGCTTGCCCTGTTGCCAAGGCTGGAGTGCAGTGGTGCAATCACAGCTCACTGCAGCCTCAACATCCCGAGCTCAAGCAATCCTCTCACTTCAGCCTCTAGAGTAGCTGAGGTCCTTATATGGAGATGGCATATCATCTTAGCCTGCTTCTAAACCTTTTTACGTGTAAGAGAGAGAAAAATCACTATTACTGAAGCTTAGTGTTCTGTCTCCTGCAGCTGAACTTAATCCTAATCAATAAATAAGATTGTTTATATAGAGTACTCATCTTACAAGATGCTCTATCAAAACTGGACTTCTTGTAAATATTAGTCTATGCCACTTACCTTTCCTGGGAATTCACCATTTATAGTCACATAGTAATATAATAAAAACTCAGAGAAATACTGTAGCAAAGGAAAATGTTTGGCTTCATTAAGTCACTGTTTCCCAAACTTATATGATCACAGGTTTAAAAATAATTGTGGGTATAACATTTCTTAATATCCTTGGGTATTCTTTCCTCACAATTCACTTTGGGAAATGCTGATTTATATTTGCTGTTCCTCTGAATTAGCACTTACCATGAATTGTCCATATCACTCTGCCATTTGCTCATTTGCTGTTGGGGAAACCTGTCTCAGTTTTTTCTCGTAATTTGGCAAAGGTGGCAGTACTATTGTATTTTTTATTGGCTTATCCATTCGTGCATTAGACCTAGAATCCTTTCTGTGATACTGAGGCAATCAGTTTGATTGAATTTCGATAAAATCTGTTGGATTTTTTCAAACTTGTAACAACAAATTAGTAGATGTCTACTAGGAGTAATAATTTTCCCTTTATGATTAGATATATGTTCAAGTCTCAAACAGCCAGTAACTATAGTAGTCCCAAGAATATAATTTTTGTTATAGTCCTTTCAAGAGAAAGCATTTTCTGGAAGTTACTTTAAAAATGACATTGATGCTACCATCTATGTGGGAAAGAAAATTCACAAGGAAACAAACCACAAATTTATGGTATCCACAAAAGCCCTGGCCCAGAAAATGTCTTTTTAGAAAAAAGCTATTAAATCATAGCTTTTAAGAAAAAAAAAGTTGTAATTTTCACTTTAAAATCACCGACCTGAGATAAGCCTATGGAGATACATTTTCTTCTTCAACAGTTGAAGCTTTGTTAGTATGCATTTAACAAATCTTCCCATCTATCCTTCCATTGACAAACTACTCTACACCAGACTTTTATTTTGTAGAATCAATACTAACTTAAGATCTACTTCTATAAAGGCAATGCTTAAGAATGCTACTTTGGAAAAACAAAAATAATATGTAGTTAAAAAGAATAAGCAAGAACCCATCTGAAACTGAATGGCCATGATACACAAACATTAATGGTGAAGCCATGAAAACAGGCCAGAGGCTATAATTCGGTACGCAAGACCTAAGCTGTTAGCTGTTTTGTTCTTTAGATTTACTAAGTTGTTTGCAATGTCTCTTTAAGAAATGTTTTCAGAAATAAAATTATGACGTGTTCATTTCAGGAACTCAAGTAAGCACAAACAAATATTCTTAAAGCTGGCACAAATGGTAGGTCCAAGCTCAAGTAACTACATGAGAGCTGGCGGGGAGGGGGGTTGGTGACGCACCGCAGCAATGCTGACGTGTATAAGGAATATAGAAGAGAACTGGGCTGCCGGGTGTGGTGGCTCATGCCTGTAATCCCAGCACTTTGGGAGGCCGAGGTGGGCGGATCACGAGGTCAGGAGATAGAGACCTGGCTAACATGGTGAAACCCCGTCTCGACTAAAAATACAAAAAATTAGCTGGGCGTGGCAGTGGGCACCTGTAGTCCCAGCTACTTGGGAGGCTGAAGCAGGAGAATGGTGTGAACCCAGGAGGCGGAGCTTGCAGTGAGCCGAGATCGCACCACTGCACTCCAGCCGACGCTACAGAGCGAGACTCGGTCTCTCCAAAAAACAAACAAAGAGAACTGGGCATGGTGGAGCCTTCTGGAGACACAAGACTTTCAACCTGTGGATTCAGGCCCAGCAGGACCAGGTTGGACTTTTCAAGAAAAACTTGTAAATATCTTCATTTAAAAATATTGACAAGTAATTATTAAAACAACAACAACAACAAACAAAACAAAACAAACAAAAAAAAACCTAGCAGGGTAAAAGTCAAACGAAAACAAAACAATGCCAGTGAGTTGAAATCCTAATTTGGTTCATGAGCTGCTGGTTTGCTACCTCTTGTTTTATATAAAGTTCCATGCACTTACTGAACACCTCAGAAAGGAAGCATTTCCTACAGTTTTCTAGTTTCTCCTTGTTAACCGGCTCTTTCGTATGCATTGTGTAACTTCTTTACACTGTTACTAAATAGAGTGTAATGGAAAATTTACTGTGAATTGATTACAATCTCTCATCTGCAAATATGCCATTCAGCCCATCTGTGACCTCTGCCATCTTGAACATGGACTAGTCCTTTCAAGGCAGATGAAATCCTGCTTGCATCTGGCGGTTGGAAAAAAAATTAAGATATCTTTTAATAAGCCTTCTTTCCTTAGTTCACATTGCATTCCATCTACAAAGTTCTGGCCATCTTCTCCTCCACCCCTCTACTTCTTCTGTCTACAGTTATCAAAATGAGTATCAGTGTTTGGGTTAGGAGCCTGGGCTTTAAAGTCAGGTGCGTAAGGGGTGACTACCTGCTATACCACTTAATCGCCAATAATTCAGGGTAAGATACTTAGTCTTTCTGCATCTCAGTATCCCTATCCATAAAGTGGGCTTGATAATAATAGTCTACTTATTGGAAGAAATGTTTATTAAATAGAATAACAACAAATCATAGTTTGTTCTATCATAAACACTAGGTAAAGATTAGCAAGGGCCACCCATTTTGCCAGTATATAGCTCTAATGCGCAGGAAATTCTTCCTGAATTTGAGTTAAAATGTCATCCACTGGTCCCAGTGCTACTTCTTAGGGCCTAATCCACCAAATTTATTCTTAAATGTAGCCTCTGAGTGAACAGGTATAGTTTGATCCATGTGGAGATAAGGTGTGCTATCACCTCCTTTATTCTAGATATTGTATTTCTTTTCTTGTAGTTTGGAATCACATCTGCGGTAACAAATAAGTGCATTGTATTAATGACTCATATTGAGTTCACCAAAAGTATCAAATCTCTAAACCTTGATTTTTTACATTCACCTATAGAACCTCCCATTTATACCTCCCAAGTCTCAGTCTAAACAGACATATATGGTGGGTGGTGGGGTGAGTTTGGGGAGATGTTGATCAAAGGATACAAAATTTCTGTTAGGAGGAATACATTCAAGAGAACTATAGGAAGCATGGTGACTATGCTGAATAACAATTTATTGTGTACTTGAAAATTGCTAAGAGAGAAATTTTTAAGTGTTCTTATCACAAAGAAATAATAAGTGAGGTATGCATATGCTAATTAGCTTGATTTAGTCATTTCACAATGTATACATATTTCAAGACAAAACAAACTCTATGTGATGTGTGTATGCATGTGTATGTATGTGTCTCTATATACAGACACATGTGTATGTATGTATCTACATATATATAGTATATATCCATGGATACAGTATATATCCATACACATATATACACAGTTTCAGAGAAAACTTGGCAAATAATCTCCTCTAAATAGAAATTACCTGTCCAGGATCTATTGAAAGAGAAACTAAAACTAGCACTTTTAGCTCCTGGCTTTTAAAATTTTACCTGCTTCTTCCTCTTTCTAGGGGGAAGAACATGCTACTTCTATGTCAGCAATTAAAGTTTTTTTAGCTGGTAACGTGGGAGTGTCATCTCAGTCCTTCATTTTTTGTTAGAGTAATGAAAATTTTAGAATAGAATACACTTTCTCTTTTGTTGTTAACCAAATATTTTGCTAGATTTCTTCCTCTGCCTACATGAGACCATTTGCTGAACCACTCATGCTTCCAACTAATCTGCTATATTAAAGCAAATGATAAGTCCTAAGAGGAATGCCAAAAAAAAAAAAAAAAGAGAGAGAATCCAACTGAGTTTATAATCTAAGAGATTAGGTTAAAAATCCAGAAATAATTATATAAATAATAATAACATAGGTCAGCACGGGTCCCTGGAGAGCTACAAAAGCACTGTTAAAAAATGATTAGAGGAGGTGAAAACCGCATTCTGCATTTGTGCTAGGATTTGAAGGATGGGCAGACGTTTGATAAATGAAGGTGAGGAGTGTGATAATGAGTATATAGGCAGGAGGATTAATACAAGCAGAGTCACTACGTCACCAAAGTATGGCCCTTGTTTGAGAGAAGTATAATTATATTACCTGGATAGTAAGGAATAAAAAGTCCTAAAAGGCAACAAAGGCAGGTTAGGTCAAGAAAACCACTTAAGGGGCTTTGTCCTTATTAAGTGCATGGTGGGATCTGATCCACTGAAGTTTATAGGAGAGAGGAGCAAGATGATCACACCAAAGCTCTAGGCTACGATGTGAAGAAAGGTCAAGACAATGGGGCAGGGTCCTGGAAGCAGAAACACCATGTAGGACCCTGGTGATCTAGGCACAGGAATGCTGACGATCTGAATCCCGGATGGTGGCCACGGGAATGGAAACCTAGGTTCTTGAGACACAGTGACATCATTTTAACATTTTTTCAAATCTGCTGTTATCCTTTGTGTTTAAAATGTGTGTACCTGTGTGTGTGCGCACATGTGTGTGTGTATGTTGGAGTGACCTAGATGATCCATCTAACTTGGAGATTTTATGATGACACTCGAATACCTGATATATCAAGTGATCAGAATTTGGGGCAAAAAAGATGCCTATATGGTTCTCTTCTAATGTGTTTATCAGTCCTTTCTTTTCTTTTCTGCTTTAGGTCTCCCCATCCATCATCATTAAGAAAGAAGGACTGCTGGGCACAGTGGCTCATACCTGTAATCCCAACACTTTGGGAGGCCAAGGCAGGTGGATCAACTGATGTCAGGAGTTCAAGACTAACATGGCCATCATGGTGAAACCCTGTCTCTACTAAAAATACAAAAATTAGCTGGGTGTGATGGCATGCACCTATAATCCTAGCTACTCGGGAAGATGAGGCAGGAGAATCCCTTGAACCAGGAGGTGGGGTCAGGGAGGTGGAGTTAGCAGTGAGCCGAGATCGCATCTCTGCACTCCAGGCTGGGCAACAGAGCGAGACTCTGTCCCCACCCCACCCCCCCCCAAAAAAAAAGAAGGACATGGGGACATGGAATTTAAAAGTGAAATTTTATAATCCATGATATGCATTACCATAGGACTTGATGATGGATGACATGCATTCAATTTCTAGTTTTGTTATAAGTTGTATGATGCAAAATATCAAAATATATCTTTCAATACCTCTGAACCTCATTCATGAAACAAGGAGCAGCCAATTTCAGTATCATGTGAAGCAGATTTTTAAACTATTCAGGCCCGAGATTTTGATATAGGTGTCCCCCCTACACTAGCTGAGAACCTCTCGGAATGAATGAATCCTAAGTTTCCTTCCAGATGTAAAGTTTTATTATATAATTTAATTTTGTACAATTTCTCTCCAAGTCACTTCCTCATTCTACCCTGTTTAGTTCCAGTTTTCAGCCACTAGAGGCAGAGACAACTTTCTGGGACTTTTGAAACTATCATTTGGAGCCATCTTCCTGTTGGAAAGCAAAAGAAGAAACAAGTTATGCTAATGCCTTGAAAGCCACTGTTCAAGAGTCACATATTACTCCTGACCCCAGGTGGAAAATGAAGTAAGTCCAGTCAGCTCCTGAGGCCTTGGCCAGCTAAAGCTTGGAACCCAGTTTCTACCTTAACTGTCAATGGGTTTAGGATTCCAGTCCCACAGCCTTTCAGTTTTGTAACTATATGGGACTTCTTTTCATGGTAGAAAAACTATTTGGGGTCTGTGGGCCTAATGAAAAATAGCAAGTCAACAGGTAATAGAGTTTTACTCTCTATTTTTCCTCCTTAGAGACAGCTGAAAGTTGAGAATCTGCACACAATGAAACTCTACAGTCAATCCCACTCCATCATTGGTAACCAACGTAATTCTGTTTTACCAAAATTCAACATGCCCTACCAAATCCCACATCCCTTTTAAATTCATCTCCAGAGCATAATAGCTCACAGTGCCTTCTGAATCTTCTATCAAATTGTCACCTCCTCTAACACATACCATGTTGCTACTATTCAAGGAGAGGCTGATATCAAAAGAAAAATCCAAGTTAAGTGTGCAAAGCCTCTATCAAATTTGAAGTCATTCTCAACTCTTAGGGACTAGTGAAAAGCCACACAACATGTTCTCCCTTAATCTTTGCTCATTACTAAAGAAGACACCTCGGGTCAATGTTACAGCAGCAGAGAGTCAGAGTGTCATGGAGCACAATGTGGGTGGATGGCCTCTGAGCAATTGCTCTGGTAGCTGAGTCTTTGTAAACGGCCTAAAATTATGATGCTTCCTCAGTGTTTGCTGCTGCCCACACGTGCACCATGAATCAAGGAACAATCACTTCACATGCCAGGGTGCTGGCAATGAATATTAATCACAAAGAAATGGAACAAACAGTGACGGTGCTCAATTTTCCTAATACCATACTACAAACTGAAGCCATCCTAGAAATTCTGGAGAGAAAACACCATGGTAACCCTTCTTCTTATGTTAACTGACAATATTTACGTTATTGAAAGCATATATAAATGCAAAAATGAGATCTCAGTTATCCTAAAGATTTCATTTGATTTGGCTTTTAAATGAGATCTTTAAAACATTTTCTCTTTATCTCAGAATAAGGGCCAGTTTTGTTCAGTAACAGTTCTAAATCGATCATCCTGCCATCCATCAGTGGTGTGTACTACAGCTGCCTATGCTTTTTCCTCCAGGGCAGTAGACAGCATTTTGACACTAATGGTCGTTTTCTTGCTCACATAATTGAATTTTTTTGTGTATTATCTGTCACTTCCTTCCAAATATCAGTTTATTAGGAGTTAAACTGGAATCGCAGAACAAGATTGCTTATTTGGGCATTATTAAGAATACAAAATCAATGCCGTGTGAAGTATTTGAGTGCTGCAGGCCACTGATTGGCTTTTAAATGAGCTATGGGGCATAGAAATCAGGTTAATGGGGTTAATGCTCTAATTTACCCAGTATTCTAAGGTAACTGACTTCTTAATATATTTAATGAGATGTAAAAAAAAGTCCACCATCAAAGTAAACTTACATATTTCTAAATGCACACGTAATGTACAGGTAAATTTATAGACAACTTCCTGGATGAATATATCCAAACCTGATAAATGTAGTTAGCTCTGGGGAAGACTGAGGTTGAGTGCTGATCAACAGAGGTGTCAGCTCCATCACTGTTATTTACAGTTTCTAGAGTAAAAGTGTATGCATGCATTATCATTTAAATGAAATATAAATTAATTAATAAAAATTGTGTTAACAACTCAAAAACTGAGGCCTTGGCTGGATGCAGGCTGCACCAAGGAATGGTGTTCTTTCTTTACCTGCTGGGAGAAGAGCCCAGCCTATGTCCACCTTCCTTTCTTTCCTTCACTTCTACTCCAGCTGAGTGCTTTATGCAAAAGCACTTCTTCTTTTCCCCCCACCACTGAATGTAATAGCAAACGTCCCAAAGCATTCATGGTACTCGTTGGTCTCTTTGTATGCCACTCTTCCCTTTCCTCTTTCTGTATAAAGGGGAAATATGAATAAGTGGACTCTTGATCTTGAATATTTTAAAACATTTAAGCCACGAGGAGGATAAATGGTACTGTTGCTCCTAAGTATCATATTCTGACATGGAATCTTTAACCACAAATGTTTGTCTTTGACCCAATCACTCTTTTCTGCCCAAACACCTTCCATGGATTCCCATAATCTAGAATTAAGTTGAAGCTCTCTTGCCTGGTACTGTATGACTCGAAGTTACTATTCCAACCTATATCCCATACTTTCATTTATAGACCCCATAGTGCATTCCAAAAGCCCAACAGAGATCTGTCCCAGTAAAACTTAAAAGATGTGGTTGATCAGTATGCAGAACCACTGGAGTGAATTATATGTCCTAATTGCATGCACTCTATAACAACACACTATTGAATCATCTCAATCATCTTCAATGGTGATACAGATCTAGAGGCAGTGAAAGTAGCTTTGAATTACAAGCTAAAAGACCTACCCAAGTTTCAGTCCCAGCATGATTTGGGGCAAATTCATTAGCTCTGATTGTTTGGACGAACAGAGACAAGATGGCGCACTTCCAGGTTCTTCATCACCAACTTTTCCTGCGCGCGCGAAAATGCAGGCGGCGCCCGGGAAGGTGCAGACCAACCAGGCATGCGCCAGGTGACGTCAATCCGAAGAGACCAAGATTTACCTGGTTGCACCTGTGGAACGCCCCCTGACACGCCCATGCCCTGCCTATTGCCCTCCCACTCCCAGAAAAGCCGCTCCCGGCCAGCGCCCTGTGTGAACTTCCTTAGTCCCCCACTCCTGTCGGGACTGCAGGAACTTCGTCCAAGAGCTCACCGGGCGACTCTCTTGGCCTCCTTTGCCAGAGGCCGACAGACCTCTCCCTACCCACCTACTTCCCTGAAGCTGGGTGACCAAAATAAATTTGCAGTTTTGCTCCTACCTTTGCCTACTCGCTGGTTCTTTTGTGCCCGCTCTGGTGGTCTTTAGAAAAAACAAATCAGTTGGTGCCGAAACCCGGGAGGAGACACCTCCTCAGGCCTCTAAGAGTTGTGGAACCTCCTCCTGCTCCCACGCCGCAGACGGACCAGGACCTGAGACCCGCTTCCCTCACTCTCATGGCCTCTCTGGGGTAAGTGCCCTTGTCTCCTCTTTACCTCCCTCCACCAAAAATCCTGCACAGGTCTGAGGACCACTTTTGAGCCACCAAGTGTCTCGGGAGACCTGTTCAGGATGGAGATGTCCGTCTGAAGATAATCTCCACCTTGGCTCCAAGAGCCTCCAGTCTGTCTCTGGTGGTTCCAAAGGACGCTTTGAAGCCAGGCAGAGATCCACTTCCATTTCCATTGTGTCCATTGTGTAAGTAAAGAGGAAACAAATGGGAAACCCCCAGTCCAAATTTCCAAAGAGCACCCCCTTACGGTGCCTCCTAGCCAATTTAAAAACCTTACAGCTCGAACAAGACCTTAGGAGGAAGCAGTTAATTTTCCTTTCCACTGTGGCATGATCGACCTCAGCAATTTCTGCCAGCGGCTAGGCAAGTGGTCTGAAATTAATTACATACAAGGCTTTTGGGCTTTATGCTCTCGTCCCGACCTGCCTTATACTCCTCCTCCTCTCCCCACTCTCTCCACCCCCTCCCTTCCTGCCCAGACTCCTCCTTCCTCCTCCTTATCTACTAGTAATCCACTTGGTCCCATGCCTCCTTCGGGGCCCCCAACTGGCTGTCTTGAGTCCCCTATCTATCTGTGCCCACACCCTCCTACAGTGTTAGCACCTTTGCGAGAGGTAGCTGGGGCAGAGGGGGTAGTCAGACTACATGTCCCTTTTTCACTGGCCGATCTTTCCAAAATAGAGAAGCATTTAGGTGATTTCTCAGCTAATCCTACCATATACATAAAGGAATTTAGATACCTTTGTCAGGCCTATGACTTAACTTGGCATGACCTCCAGGTTATCCTAACCTCCACTCTAAACCCTGAGGAGCAAGAGTGCATCCTAGCGGCCGCCAGGCAGCACGCCAACCAACTACATTTAACTGACGTCGCCATCCCACTAGGGGAGCAAGCAGTCCCCTCGGGAGACCCAGACTGGAACTACCAAGCAGGCCAGCCTGGGCGCCATAGGCGAGACATAATGGTCCAGTGTTTGTTGGCTGGTGTGCAAGCAGCCTCAAACAAAACTGTAAATTTTAACAAATTAAAAGAAATTATTCAAAATCCAGAAGAAAATCCAGCTGCATTCTTAAATAGGCTGACTGAGGTTCTAACCCAGTATACCTGGTTTGATCCGGCCTCCCCCACAGGGGCCACCATTTTGGCGTCTTATTTCATTTCTCAATCAGCTCCTGACATTTGTAAAAAACTTCAAAAGGTAGAGGATGGTCCTCAGGCACCAATACAAGACCTGGTTAAATTAGCCTTTAAGGTCTATAACTCCAGAGAGGAGACGGCTGAGGCCGTGCGACAAGTACGCCTCAAACAGAAGGCCCAGCTCCTAGCAGCGGCTTTACAGCCCAGTCGTAACCCCAAACCAGAGAGCACACACCCCGCAGACTCCAAGGCTACAAAAGGAGCCTGCTATAAGTGCGGCAAGGCAGGACACTATGCCAACAGGTGTCCACAAGGTCCCTGAGCCCCAACGCAGCCTTGCTATAAGTGCAAGGCGTCAGGACATTGGGCCAGTGAATGTCCTAACCCTCGTCCACCAGCAACCCCCTGCCCTGCTTGCCAGCAGGGAGGACACTGGAGGTCTGATTGCCCCACCCTGAGAACAGGTGCCGCGTCTCCACGTGACCCCCTTTCCCAGGATCCTGGGAGCTCCTTCCAGCTCCTACATCTGGACGATGACAACTGAAGGTGCCGAGACTTGGGGACCCCCATCACCCTTGCCAAGCCGCGGGTAACTCTCCTGGTAGCGGGTA
The DNA here is from genome assembly GCF_000951035.1 of Colobus angolensis palliatus. Classification (NCBI taxonomy): domain Eukaryota; kingdom Metazoa; phylum Chordata; class Mammalia; order Primates; family Cercopithecidae; genus Colobus; species Colobus angolensis. Next base: position 1,644,132 of record NW_012117377.1, on the reverse strand, counting down.
AGACAATTAATTTTTTAGTCAACAGCGAGGCTACCTATTCTGTTTTGCCGTCCTTCTCTGGACCTAGCCTTCCATCCAATATCTCTGTAGTAGGAGTAAGCGGAAAGCCATCCACTCCACGAAAAACTCCACTCCTTAATTGCTGCCTGGCCAACAACTACTTTGCACACTCGTTCCTCATTCCCAGCTAAAAAGGGCCCCTACCGAAAGCAATCAGAGGAAATCAGTTTGGCTTTCCCCCACTTGCCTCAAACTTACTAAATTTTCTTAACTATCTCATACTCCCCAACCTTGCCGGGACCTTCCTTCTGGGTTTTGCCCATATTCCAACAAATGCTTCCATTCCTCATTCCTATACTAATACTGTGCCTTATTTTATTCTTCATCCGTATGTCCAAATACCAACCATAGGCCCCGATCTTAATGACGCCCCTTAACAGCAGGAAGTAGCCAGACAGACCACGGCACCCCTTATCACTATTATCAATAAAAGGTTGGACAGTTTGGATGAATGGAGGCAAGATGGCGCACTTCCAGGTTCTTCATCACCAACTTTTCCCGCGCGGGCGCGAAAATGCAGCCGGCGCCCGGGAAGGTGCAGACCAACCGGGCATGCGCCAGGTGACGTCAATCCAAAGAGACCAAGATTTACCTGGTCTCACCTGCGGAACGCCCCCCGACACGCACATGCCCTGCCTATTGCCCTCCCACTCCCAGAAAAGCCGCTCCCGGCCAGCACCCCGTGTGAACTTCCTTAGTCCCCCACTCCTGTCGGGACTGCAGGAACTTCGTCCAAGAGCTCACCGGGTGACTCTCTGGGCCTCCTTTGCCGGAGGCCGACAGACCTCTCCCTACCCACCTACTTCCCTGAAGCTGGGTGACCAAAATAAATTTGCAGTTTTGCTCCTACCCTTGCCTACTCGCTGGTTCTTTTGTGCCCGCTCTGGTGGTCTTTAGAAAAAACAAATCACTGATATTCTTATTTGCCACAGGGAAAATAATATCTACCTTGTCTATCTTACGGAGTCATTTGGAGGAAAAAGTATTTTGAAAATGCCCTGAAGGGCCAATCAAATGGAAGAAGATATATATCTTGGATTTTGTGTATTTGAGGATGAGTATGATGCTCTCTTCTTTTTACCTGTCTTCTTAGAAAACCTATCCCCGTCCATGCTTTAATATTCTAGACTACATGATGCTTTATTTAACATTATCCTTAATCCATTTTAAATTTTCTTGATTCTTCCCTGAGTATATAAAAGCATATTTACCTGCATTTTTCAGAAGTATCAATTTCCCAGGGAAACACTTTAAATTTCTGCAGTAAGAGCTTTCTCTTCTTTACCTATTCTAATGTTTTACGCATCAAAAGGTCCATAATATTTTACAGGACTTGTGGTTAGTAGTACAATGAGAATATGTGCGGGGAACCCTGTCATATCATGGGAAATTCCCCAGGTTTGAAGGGAGAAGATGCCAAGTCTACTTTATCACTAACCAGTTTTGTGACCAGATCACAAATCACCCAACCTTCTTGAGGATGGGTCGCATTGCCTATACAATAGGATACACTTTGTAGGCTTGTGGTAAGGAACATGAGATCATTTGCATACAAAATATGGCATGGCAATTTTAATGCATTTAACAAATGCTAACAGGAGGAATGAGAGAAGGAATGTGTTTGCCATGTGTTGTTTGACAATTGCAGCAACCAAGATACCTATATATTGTAGAGTTGTCCAAAACTGCATGAAACAGATGGTGTTTGGGGTGTAGAATGGAATCTTTAACCACAAACATTTGTCTCTGATCAAATCACTCCTTTCTACCCAAACACCTTTCATAGATTCCCATCATCTAGAATTCAGTAGGAGCTCTGTTGCCTGGTATTGGATGATTCAAAGCTGCTATTCCAACCGATATTGCATACTTTCACTGTTAGACCCCATTCTTCAGTCCATATAAACTGCTTCCCACTAACCAAATAGTCCCTGGAATTTCTTCTGGCACTGTTTATCCACCACTTAGAATGTTATCTCTCATTTTTACACGTCCTGGCCTTTAAGATTCAATTCATATACAATTTCCCTCATGATCTTTCTCTGAGCCTTATGTTTTGAAGTACTCTCTCTCTCCGTTAAAATGCCATAAAGCGCTTTTATTTTACTATTTTTGCCTTTTAGTATTGTTATCTATGCACATGATTTATCTTCCCAACTACAATGTAAACTTTTGAGGGTAGAACTCTAGCTGTCTCAGCTTCATAGCAGGTACAACTTGGTCTCCTATGCTGCACCGAATAAAAACTCAATGAATGGGTAAGGAATGAATGGATGAGAGAAACCGCGCTCAGTGGTTAAGATAGGAGAATATCAAACTCTAACTCTCTTCAGGAGACCGGCGATTGGAGATAAACAGGTAAGGTCAGCCATATATAAAATTCTGAAGGAGAAATGTCTCGTAATGATTATATAATTATGTAGTTAAGTACTTAAGCACACAGATATTTTGTTGGAATTCGAGTTCACTACTACTATGCTGTGCTTACTGCTGTGCTTCACCTTAAGTTCTGTAGAGTCTAACTTAAAGCTTATATAACATATTGTAATCATTAAATTTCTGGAACTGATGCGTTGCAAAATGTCTGTCAGGGTTTGCAGCTTACAAAGGATAGCAGGGTTGAGAGAGAGAAGAGGTGAGGACTTGTATCTGATCCCGGCTTCGGAGTCCTTCCCAGCTCAAAGGTAATCGGTAATGTCAGGAACAAAAAGATCTGGAGACGAGAAGTTGGATTTGATGATTTCTACAGCTTCATTCTCATTTTGCAATTCTAGGTGCTTGGATATTTCTCTGGCACTCTTGATCTATCATTAAGGATGTGTCAAATGTATCACTTTGTTGGCTCTAAACAGAGTCTTCAAAGGGCAAGCATGGAAATGAAAGAAAAGTAAGATGTGGTCTCCCTGCCTTGTATATCGTGAGAAACAACAGATTCCCATCATGGTCTAGCTATCCTGTGACTGATCCCTGGAGCACGAAACCAAAATGTTGCATTTTTTTCTGCTTACAACCCTGTTTATCATGCATTAGTGACAGTAGGAAAGGATACTGACATTGTGTGGTCCAAAGAGTCCTCATAATTGCCTCCCCCCTCCAGCCACCTTTTTTTTTTTTTGAGATGGAGTCTTGCTCTGTCATCAGGCTGGAGTGCAGTGGTGCTATCTCAGCTCACTGCAACTTCCACCTCCTGGGTTCAAGCGATTCTCCTGCCTCAACCTCCCAAGTAGCTGGGATTACAGGCATGTGCCACCAAGCCCAGTTAATTTTTATATTTTTAGTAGAGACAGGGTTTTCACCATGTTGGCCAGGATGGTCTCGATCTCTTGACCTTGTGATCTACCTGCCTTGGCCTCCCAAAGTGCCGGGATTACAGGCATGAGCCACCGCGCCCAGCTGCCTCCACCTATCTTATAAGTGAAGAAACTTTCCTTTTGTTACACATTCCTGCACACATAGCCAGTGGTCTAGGAATCCTACGAGGGTCTGCTCTCAGGTGAAAAGGAGGTTCGAGGTGAAAAGGGATGGCAGAATGAACTTGGCTTCCCCACTTCTAGCAGAGCATAGTGTTATTAAAGGACAGAAGGGCTCCTACTGCAGTTCCACAGCCAAGAAAAATACTGGAATAGAAATAACATAATCATGGGGATTCTTATATTTTTATCAATTGAAATACATGTATATTCTGCCTGTTGAAAAAAAACAGAAAATGATTTGATATGTCTCCATTCAGCAAACATGGTGCCAGCTCGGATACTTGATTACATAACAGAATGGAGAAAAACACACCTCCTCTAAAGCTATACCCTTTCTCAATCTGAGGATAAGACTTTGTTTTTGAAATAGTTGTGGGAGACAGGACTAAAACAACTAGCATTTCCTGCTGTTCTCTGAAATGTTTCTATTTTTCGCTGGTGGACTGCTGGCTGGGGAACTGTTCACTAAGCTTTGTCAGTATGAAGGCAGTATGCCCCTCAGTTGAAACAAGAGGTCACACCAGGTCATTGGCTGGAATCTGCAGCCAGCTGCATCCCCATAAAATACCATCCGTGCCTGCACACACATAGCATGGATCTTTTTCTTCTCTACAACTGTATCTCCATCAACTCAAAAGAAGTGGCGAGGACATGATGCAATGTTGGCAATTTGGATCTTTGATACTTATTAACTTGACATTGAGTCCCCCATGCCTACTTCCATTCAATTTGTTAAAACCTAAAATGCGGTAATTCAGGTCCATGTTTGTTCATTCATCTGAATCAACAGGCTTCTAAATTTTTAACTGTGTCCTATGGTGTTATTTAGAAGCCTGTTGATTCAGATGAATGAACAAACATGGACCTGAATTACCGCATTTTAGGTTTGCGACCCAGTGCACACACATACACGGAGAAATAATTTTCATGTGATAATACCTCACTCTATGGGAGGTACTTGGTAGTCTTCTATTCTATGCCATTTGAAATAAATACAAACGTTCTTCCTAATGCACTAAGTTGATTTCATGACTTGAAATTTGAAAACCATTGTTTAAACCTCGAAAGGCTTTGATGGTCGAAAAGCAAGCCTTATCAGTCTCCGTCTCTTAGAGTGCCTTTGCACAGAGAAGAAAGTCAAGAAATGTTGTTAAATAAATAATTATTTTCCAAGTGAATAAAGAATCTCTTCGACAGCATTGCCCAAACAATCTTTTCCCTTCCCTATTTGTGTTGCAGTTGTGTAGCGAACATAGTGGGCATTCATCAGTTGCTTACGGAAGGACTACAGAAATATTTAAAAGATTCATGCTTAATGTCTTCATTGAAGGAAGGAATAAGAAAAGGGGAAAGAAAGGAAGAAAGGCAGAGCCAGCTCTGTTCATCTTCAAACAAAAGATGTAAAATCATGCTGGCATGGAGGATCCGGAAAGATGGAAGATCTGCCCAGTTTCCTGTTGGCCAGCGAGACATCCATGTGGTTTATAATTTAATCATTGCTAGACAAAACACTGCTAAAGGGGGAAACACGTTTAAATCACAATGGCAATTTAAGGTAGAATATGACTTGTCCCTTGACGTCTAGCCCCACTACGTGAATCTTCAGTAAACTGATCCTCTAGAATCTCCAAGTAATGAAAATGAACTAATTCGCTTAGAACCAAAGCTTACCCATATTTCCATTTGCTTGTCCTGTACCAGTGACTTTAGACATACAACTGAGTGTATGTGTTAAACGTAAGCCTCAGTATGTTTATGTAAAAAACATTTCCCTAAGAAAATATATTCAAGGTATACCCAGTGAATATCATTGAGAACTTTGTTACAATTAGTGTGGTACTAGTTCGTAGGGTAGAAAAAAGTGAAATCTGAACAGTTCTCAGTCTAGTTGGTGGAGGCAGCTGCATACACAGTAAGCCATGCTACTGTACTTCAAGTGTTGTGCTATAGGTCTGAGCAAGGAGCCATGAATACTCAGAAAGACAGCCTGACTTTCTGCCTTCAGGGAGAGTGATGATTGAGCAGATCTTTGAAGACTGGGTGGGAATCACCTAAAGTAGAAGGATAAAGAGCATTTGGATTAGTGGGGACTGTATGAACTTGGCTGTCAGGAGCAGGTAAGTGTAGAAAGCTTTGCTTAGTGGGTGGGTATTTCTATTGCCTAAAGGTCTATGGTGCAGGGAGAGAGAGAATAAGCCCCTCACTAAGTTCGGGAAGCTGAGGCAGGAGAATCGTTTGAACCTGGGAGGCAGAGGCTGCAGTGAGCCAACATCACGTCATTGCACTCCAGCCTGGGGGACAGGGTGAGACTCTGTTTAAAAAAATACATTAACTTGAGAAGAAACATGGGTATCATAGTAGGGAGTTGAGTATTTATTGAACTTTTAAACATGTACTACTTTGCTTTTTCTCTAATTGTTGAGTGTGTGCAAATTTTATCCTCCCCAGTTTGTGTGTGTGTGTGTGTGTGTGTGTGTGAGATGTGGAATTATACAGCCAGAAGGGGATTGAGGTTATTTAGCACCAAGCCACTAATTTTATACATGAAGAAACAGAAGCATAAGTCATTTAGTTAAAAGGGTCTTTTCCCGGGGACTGGAGAGAACTCAGCTATGTATCTATTTGCATACAGATAGAAAGTAATCTTCCTGCTGCTGTTGTATAGACTGGCTGTTAGTCAAGAAGAAAAACAGCTCATTGTTTATTTAAATTGAGCAGGAAGGAAATGCAGGAGCAGGTGGGTGTAGCCGATAATCTCACTATTCAGGACATCAGGACACAAAGGAGTATGGTATAAAGGTAGCTTTGATTTGGACACTTTCCAAGGGAGCTGAGCTCCAGAAGCACCAGAAGGACTTGGTAATGAGGCAGTTTCATGGCTAAAGTAATCCCAAGCCAGAGCCTTCAGAGTCCACCAGGGAATCTGTTACACTCAGTTATCAACAGCATGCATGGAAGGTTGTCCCCTCCTCGGGAATGTATTAATAAAAAAGTTAGTTCTCCTCAGCCAGCGTGCAGGAGTTCCTCTGTTTGGTAACAACGAGGTTTTGGGGAAAGGCCAAAATCCCACAAATACCCCCAGGTCTGAGAGTATTAGCCTCTTTTGTTGAGTCCTGGTTTTGACCTCCACTGGGATGTAGTGTGAGGGCCAGAGGATAAGAGGTGACCCAGGAAGATGCTCCTCTGAAAGTCACCACCTGGAGGAGTTGGAGAGACTCTTCCTTCCACCTGGTTCTTCTCTTGGTTTCCATGGACATCGAGCCTGAGTCTAGACTGTATTTATTCTAGTCAGAGGACAGAGCCAGGGTTTCTTTGCATGAGCAGTCAGGGAGCTTGCTTGGAAAGATCCTATCCCAAGCGGAGAAAGAGCTGATATATATAAACCTGACGCAAGGAAAAAGCTTTACTGCTAGAGGGAGTGACTAAGTCACCTTAACCTCTGGTCCAGGCCTGGCCCATACTTACAACAAGGGAGGTGGACCCCAAATTCAAGTCAGTACTGAAGAGCAGCTTAAAATATCTGTGCGGACTGAGATACAAGGCTTTGTAGCTTATGAAATCTGCACGATGGGTCCAGACATGGTTTTTTTTTTAATTTAAAAAAAAAATTTTATTATTATACTTTAAGTTCTAGGGTACATGTGCACACCATGCAGGTCTGTTACATATGTACACATGTGCCATGTGGGTGTGCTGCACCCGTTAACTCAACATTTACATTAGGTATTTCTCCTGATGCTATTCCTCCCCCACTCCCCCTACCCCACGACAGGCTCCGGTGTGTGATGTTCCCCACCCTGTGTCCAGGTGTTCTCATTGTTCACTCCCCACCTATGAGTGAGAATGTGCAGTGTTTGGTTTTCTGTCCTTGTGATAGTTTACTCAGAATGATGGTTTGGGCGTTTGAACCAGAGCGACTCCATCTTGAGTGAGGGCTGGGAAAAATGAGGCTGGGACCTGCTGGGTGTGTTCCCAGAAAGTTAGGCATTCCTAGCCTCTGGAAGTTTATGGTAAAGGGAACAGATTGATGACGTTTACTAAACAGGCCAGACTCAGGAGTGTCCTGATATCCCAACATCTTGAGAACAGAAGCATTCCTAATTTTGCTCTAAAGGTAATAATAACGATACCTGCAAAGTATAGTAATTAAGCAAATTAATCCTTTATCACAAACCCATGTAGCAGAGCACCATGTCCCCATGATCTTTTTTTTACTCTGTATATAAACACGTATTGCATCTAGGATGAACGTGTTCTTCCTCTTACTCTTGGGAATGCGTTACTCTGTCTATAGAGCAGCTGTTGTTTCACTGTTTTTCTTTCTTCATAAATTTACTTTTGCTTTGCACTGCAGACTCGCCCTGAATTCTTCCTTGGGTGAGATCCAAGAACCCTCTCCTAAGGTCTGGATCAGGACCCCTTCCCGGTAAGAGTTTCTCGGAAGGCTAGGAGGGCTTCTTAGCATGTTCAAGTAAGGAATGACTACAGTGGAGGCTGCTACCCTTTCTAAGAATGAAGACAAACACTAGGGATTTTGCTAAGAAAAAGTCATTCAAAGTTGTACACTTTGCCATGGAAATACAGATGTGCTTAATGGCAGCACCAGATTCCAGTTTGCTTTCTGCACATTGTGGCCATTTTTTTTCCCCTCAGTTTGAAAAAATTATAAAGGAACAAGAAAAATGTGACAAAAGGTAACTGGCTGGCCATGAACCCGTGAAAAAGCATGACCTCCTCCAGAAATCAGGGGGCCGGCCGTACAATGGCGGGACCATCAGGCTGGCATGCAGCTGCTTCCTCTCAAGCGATTTTACCATAAAACATGCAGTGACAGCTTCTGTCCTAGACCACAAGCAGGCAGAGTTAATGATTTTCTTCATTTCCATAAAGGTCACAAACCAAAAAATGAGCATGACAACTGAGGCAAAAGTGTGATGGTCTTTCGGTAAATACACAGAGAAAGCACATCACATAAAGCATGCTAGTGGCTGCTTGCCTTTTGGAAAGGATGCTTCTAGGAGGAAAATAATAATTTCTAACTGCTTAAAAGCATTACTGCCTAATTCCTCATAAAACACACAAATATTGGCTTTAATCTATATAACACCTGATTTCATGGCCAGGACACTTAGCCAGTGGTATTCCAGAATGCTGTTGGCCAAGGATCCTCCCCTCCCACATGGCACTTATATGTCCGGCTCAGGCATCCCCAGGCCTCACGTGTGCAATTGAACTTCTGACTTAATTTGCAGAGCACAGATATTTGCCAGGCTATGCTTGAAATGACAAACTATCTCTTTTCTTAAGACTCTCAACAGTTCCATCGGTCTGTTTGATATTCTTTCTATAACCACAGACAAAATTAGAGGATGAGTTCTCGTTTTTTCTGCTTATGTCTGTTAAAATGGCCAGAACACTTACCATGATAGGGTCTGAAACAGAAATATATTAAACAAGTCAAAGAAAAATGGTTCCTTCCAGTATTCTGACACTGTGTTCCCTTAATTGATCAAGAGGGCGTTGGTAAGGCACTTGGCAGAGAGGGCTCTGAGGAAGGCCCAGCAGTTGGCCATTCTCCTGTTCTGTCCAGGCCCAAGGGGAGAGACCACCAGGAGCTTCTTCTGGTGTTCATACATCAAAGGATTGTAGACGGAATTAAGGCCTTAGAAACCATCTCGTTCAACATCTTCCATTTAGAGTTAAGAAAACGGAGAGGGGAAATGGCGAGTCAGCTTCCTGACTGGTGAGGGTGCATTTGGCTTGGTCCTGTTGTCCTGACTCGCTGGGCTGTGCTCTTTCTTCTAAGCAATGCTGCTTCTACCTCTCGGTGACACTTGACAAAGCAGTCAATAATAACGAAATGTTATATGGCACTGCCCTTTCTTAAATGTACTTTTAAAATACAAAGTCCGTATTAAAAAAACAAAAATCCCAAACACAAACAAAGCCAATTTTGAAAATCTCATGGAATGAAGAGGGGAACTTTCCACCTCCTCAAGCCCATTGGTATGACATGTTCTGAAATTAGGAGACTGAGGAACCACCAATCAAAAATGTGGTTGTTTCGGGGGGGTGAGAGGCTGTAGGGTGGTCCTGCAGAGGCTGGGTGTAGGAGCCTAGTGGCGTCCACAGCTCAGGGACATCATTGGTCCTCTTTGCTCACAGGGACAATGTCACCATGAATGGCCTTGTTTTCTTGTAAGCAACTCTTTTTTTTTTTTTTTTTTTTGAGATGGAGTCTCCCTCTATTGACCAGGCTGGAGTGCAGTGGTGCAATCTCGGCTCACTGCAACCTCCGCCTACTCGGTTCAAGTGATTCTCCAGCCTCAGCCTCCCAAGCAGCTGGGACTACAGGCACGCACCACCATGCCTGGCTAGCGTTTTTGTGTTTTTAGTAGAGACGGGGTTTCACCATATTGATCAGGCTGGTCTCGAACTCCTGACCTCATGATGCACCCGCCTCAGCCTCCCAAAGTGCTGGGATTACAGGCGTGAGCCACTGCGCCCGGCCATAAGCAACTCTCATCCACGTGTGTTCCACAGACATTTCATTTCTGAATCCTCATTTCTTTTCTGAATCCTGAAGGCATCATGTTAAATTTCACATACACTACTTAAGTCACACATATTTTGACTGAGGGTGGAGAGGTAAAGAATGTAATATTAATATACTTTCTAGCACTTTGCATGTATTATCTCTTTTAGTCCTAACAGCAACCTCAAGAAGTTAATCTTTATTTGACAGATGTATGAATATAAGCTCAGAAAGAATTTCCACAAAGACTTAGGACCACTAAGTGGGCAGAGCAGGATGAACTGAGTTCTTTCAGATTTGAAAATCCACGATGTTTTAAAAAGGCACATTTCACAAGTGGTCCGTCCTAAATGACAGTTCCAAGGCCCAGGTATCATTTTGCTATTAAATTCCTTGAAATAATTGCAGAGATTTCAAATATCAAGTATTTTTCAAATTCTTTAAAAATATAGGTAGATACAGTATTTGAGCAGAGATAAAAATAATAATTATAAGGGACTCTTATTTGGTGTTTCTGTGTGTCAGGCAACGTTCTAAGTGCTCATTGGACATTAACTCATTTGATTATCACAGCAATTCTGAGGCTCTGCGGGAAGTACTACAGTTATTCTCATTTTAGAGATAGGGAAATTGAGCACAGAGAGGGTGAGTAATTTTCCCAAGATCACACAGTAAGTGGCAGAGCTGGGTTTCACATCGCGGCAGTCTGCCTCTGAGACCCTGCTTTAACCACTCTCCTGTGCCGTCTGTCCTAGCCTTCCCCAACCTGAAGACCACATGAGTCAAACAATTTTTAGTAAAACTGTTATCAGATGAAACACAAAAGATGGATACATTGAAATGTATCTGCAAACACATGCTTTTTGAGTATGGCAAATAAAATACAGTAACAGACGGCTGGTGTTTTAGAACTCTAAACTTGCTGGAATAATCCTTGATCTCAATAGAAACCAAGCCAATCAACATAAAAAATTTAAACTTTCTTTTCTTTTTCAAAAAAAAAGAAAAAAATCATTCACTCCTTGCAGTCTATTGAACTAATTCCTTCCCTGTCCCAGGGGGCTGTACCAACTGGGAAAGGCTTTGACCAAACTGACACCAATACCATAGCTTTTGGTAGGAGAGGCACAGACTTGCAAAGCTAGCGGGTTTTCTTACTTTATAATTGAGGAAACTGAAGCTCAGAAAGGCCAAAATTCCCATTGTTGGAATTAGACTTAGAACTGTCAGTTCTAATCATATCTACAGTTAAACAATCCACTTCAGCACAGAGATTCATTAACTTCAGTCTGCTCTAATCACAGAGATGGAAAGAAATTAAAACAAAGCAAAAACAGTAACAACAACAACAACAACAAAAGCAACATCAAGGACATTTCAAGAAAGCAAGTGTCTGCACACCTGCTGCAGCGGGTCACATATAGCCACAGATCTAGCTCTCGTAATGCATCCCACCCACCAGCAGGTCCCTTTGGCTCTATTTTAAATTTACCCCAAATCTCAGTCCAAGCCATGACCATTTCCTGAAAGTCTCTTCAGTGGTCCCCTTTGTTCATCTCAGATCTCCTTCCATCCGCTGTCTGCACAGCAGGCAGCGTGACACTTCCAAAACATAACCCAGCTCACATCATTCCTTAGCACAGGATCCCTCTGATATCTTCCATTTTTCTCAGAGCAAAATCTGCAATGGTATTCTTGCTCCCAGCTGCCTTCCCAATCTTATCTCATACCCCTCTCCCCTTGCCCACTGTTCTCTGTCCGTACTGAATCGATGCTGTTCCTGGAATGCTCCAAACATGCTCCCACCTCAGGCTTTTGCACCTCCTTGTTTGTCTTCGTTGACATGGTCCTTTCCCAGACAGCACCCTCACTTCAATCAGTTCTTTGCTTAAATGTTCTTATATTAGACTGTCCTTCCCTGAGTACACTATATAAGCCATCTTATTCATGCTGTACCCTTTGTAATCAGTTTTCTTTGTGCCAGTTATGGTCCCACAACATTGTGTGTGTATATGTGTGTGTGTACAAGTGTGTGTATATATACACCTGTGTGTGTATCTATGTGTGTGTACATATATAGGTGTATATATATCTGTGTGTTTATATCTCTATGTATGTATATACACGTGTATATTTATGTGCATGTGTCTGTATTTATGAATGTGTGTATCTATGTGTATGCATATCTATGTGTGTGTAACTGTGTGTGTCTACGTATGTATATATGTGTCTATGTCTATATGTGAATATCCGTGTGTGTGTATATGTGTATCTCTCTGTGTTGACGTGTGTATTTGTGTGTCTATTTGTATATGTATATTTGTTTTTCCTAACAGAAACATAATCTCAAAGGGAGCTGTAGCTGTGTTTACTTCACCATTGCCTCCCTCGTGTCTAGAATGTAGTAGGTGTTTAATAAATATGTGTTGAATGAGGAATAAATAATTTATGATAAGAACAGAAATCTGAAACACAAAGTTAAATTGTCTCCCATGTGTTATAAAAAAGAATGTAAAGAATTATATGCTGCACTTTATAATGATTTTTTAATTTAAAATACATTAAAGGTATTCTAGTATTTCATACTTAGATACTGTAAAAATATTTGCAGTTCAATGTGATTTACCGCCTCGAATGAATTCATGAACAGGTAACATTTTACTGTTAGGTGGCAACTATGTTGATTTTTTTTTTTTTGTGGGTTAAATTTGTATTTATAAGATTTAAAAATTATCTGTGCATAGTAAACTATATGATGCTTATTAGGTTTATACAATGTCTTAGCAAAAAAAATATGAGTAATAGGTAATTTTTAGTGAAACGTGCTATTTCTAGGCACTAATCTAAACCTTTTACCCACCCTATGCCATTTAATCTTCAAGAAGCCTGTGTGGTAGGTAGGAACTGTCATTACCTTCAACATATAAATGAGGAAGCGAAGACACAGAGAGTTAAAACATCCTAATTGAGGTCACACAACTAATCAACAGTGGCCAGAATACACAAATTGTCCATTCTTCTATTCAGTCATCCATTTTTTAATTAAAAAAACACCTTCTGTGTACTTACAATCTACCAGGAACTGAGTTATGTAATAAGGATGCAAAACAGTGACGTAATCTCTACGGTCATGATGATCCCGGCATAGGATAGAGGAGTGGGCCAGATGTCAGGCTGCCCAAGAGACCAGCTCCACCTGGGGAGACAGAAACCAGGCAAGGAGTCAGTTCCTTCTCCCACTTTGGATTCCTGTTTTTAATGGTGGAGTCATTAAGCATCATAGAATGATCCAACGTCTCTGTTTTCCCTCCCTAGAGTCTTCAACTGAAGTCATAAAAGAAAGGGACTATTTCAGTACCAAGTTACCTAAGTGTTAGTGTTTGGTTCTGTGGGTGGCCTTGAATTTGTAACTTCGCAGCGTGCCACTCTTGCTTCATTTCATCCAGGTTTTTCTTGACATCTGAAGAGGCAGTATCTCTAGGGAGTATATTTTTGTATTTCTCCATATGTTGCTTTTTGTCTCCTCACATATATTGCCAATAAGACTTGTGAGTTCCACCACAGGCCAGCTCTGCAACTTATGTTTAGTGTTGGCCTGGAAAGAAATATTATTATTTTCATTGGTTCATGTCTTTTCCTCTATTGTAGAAATGATCTTTTCCTGCATTTTCCCTCAACAGATAGAGGCATTTTCTTCCATCTATTTGATCTGTATTTTGTACATTGCTCACAGGTTTTTCTCATTCAGGATCGTGTTTGCTTCTAGCCTTTATCAAAAATCTCTTTAATAAAGTGTCTTCCTCCCATATTAAGCCTGTAGCTCTTCCAGTGATTACGTTTCCCGATACTTTTCATTTTTCCTTTCCTGTAGATTAAGGTAATTTTTTTGCAAATCTGGTTCTTTGCCACAGTCCTCTCCTTGAAATCTAGGCTACATTGACCTTGGTTTCCTCCAGAACATGGCTGCCACATAATACTGAAACCAGAGATGCACTGATGCTGAAGAACTTGCTTGTTTCTCTCTCTTTCTCCTAGTCACTTTGCAGTCATATTCAAGTATGCCCATCGAGCATATTTACTCATATAATGTTTCCTGTGTTTACAGAACAAATGGCAACAGGGACTATAAGATAGCAAAATGCAGCATCTCTTAAATTCCTTACAACCAAATGGGGAGCGAGGGTGGTAGGGATGAGCATATGTGATTTTAAAAAAGATTTTTTAAAAATTGTAGTAAAATACATGTAACATAAAATTTACCATGTTAACCATTAGGTGTAAAATTCAGTGGCATTAAGAATATTCACAATGATATATATCTTTCCCTAGAATATTTTTCATCTTGTAAAACTGAAACTCTTTACCCATTAAACAATACCTCTGCATTTTCCCTCTTCCCAGTTCTCAGCAACCAGCATTCTATTTTTGGAGTCCACAAATTCCACTACTCTATGTTCCCCATGTAAATGGTATCGTATAGTATTTGTCATTTTGTGACTGGCTTATTTCGCTTGGCATAATGTCCTCAAGGTTCATCTATGTTGTTGAATGTATTAGAATTTCCTTCCTGGACAGGTGCAGTGTTTCACACCTGTAATCCCAGCACTTTGGGAGGCTGAAGCAAGAGGATCACTTGAGCCCAGGAGTTAGTTCAAGGCTCCAGTGAGCTATGATCGCACCACTGCACTCCACCCTGGGAAAAAGAGCAAGACTCTGTCTCTAAAAAAAAAAAAAAAATTTCCTTCCTTTTTAAGACCAAATGATATTCTGTTGTATGTACATATTACATTTTATTTATCTCTTCATCCATCCATCAATGGACACTTTGGTTGTTTCCGTCTTCTGGCTATTGTGAATAATGCTGCTATGAACGTGAGTATCTTTTCCCATCATGAGTAATTCTTTTTTTTTTTTGAGAAGGCGTCTTGCTCTGTCTCCCAGGCTGGAGTGCAGTGGCGCGATCCCAGCTCACTGCAGGCTCTGCCTCCCGGGTTCATGCCATTCTCCTGCCTCAGCCTCCTGAGTAGCTGGGACTACAGGCGCCCGCCACCTTGCCCGGCTAATTTTTTGTATTTTTAGTAGAGGCGGGGTTTCACTACATTAGCCAGGATGGTCTCGATCTCCTGACCTCGTGATCCACCCGCCTCGGGCTCCCAAAGTGCTGGAATTACAGGCTTGAGTCACCGCGCCCGGCCCACATCATCAGTAATTCTAAAACTCAAAGTCACAGAACGACAATAACGTACATACACTACGAGAACTTACAGCCGTATGTAAGTGCCAAGTGTACTGTGGGAATCACTGAAATCAAGTGAGAACTTTATAGAAGGTGGAATTGTTGAGTAGCACTTTCAAGGTACCAAGAGATAAGATTTGAAGGCAAAGAGAGAGGGCGGGCACTTGGCATATTTGTATTGTGCATATAATAATCATAAAAGTTGAGAAATAAATGAGGTAGAGGGCGGAGCAGGGATGGGGTGTTCCTTAGGCTAGAATAGATAGTGCTGGCCTGAATAGATGAGAAGAATGCTAGTGAATTGATATAAAATATTAATGACCATGATTTTAAAGTTTTCACAGAGCAATCACTACAATGAAGCAATTGTGAATTTCTCAGAATTAAAAAGGCATCCACTGGACCGTAGGTCCTGTAAGGGTAGGCCTGAAGCAATTTGCTTTGCCCACCCCTGTAACCCAGTGCTGATCACAGCGTGTGCACTGGCAGGTGCTCAGTAAATGTATGTTAAATACATGAATGAATGCATGAACTGCCAAGGATGATTGCCACTGATGAAGATGGGCTAAAGTTGAGAAGACTGAAGTTGCAGGTTTTATTTGAAGAAATCAGGTCTCACTGGAATAGCTGAAAGAAATAACAAAGGTATGGGATCTGAAATACTTTAAGGAGGAAGAATCTTTCAGGCAAAGCCACTAGATCTCCTTGGTTAGGATTTTGCTTATAACTATCGTCAGTATCTGTGTTAGTTTGTCCTGTGTTACTACAACTTTTTATAACTGGTGAGTATTTTAATAGATGTTAATTGTTTTCCTCTCTACCCTAGATGTGTTCTTAATAGCTAATTCTGTTTTACAAGGCTCACTTTTGGTCGGTATTTTTTTTAAGATAATCATACTTCTAAGGATACAGGGAACACAAAGATGATTCTAATTTATAGATATGCAAATTGTTTTTGACTGCTTTTCCCCCTCACAGGTAAAAAGAATCAATATATTCATTAATTATCTTTTGCTTATCGGTAGCTAAGAGGTTTTTATCATTTTCACCTAACTTTGTGATTATATGCCAGCGATAAATGAAATTCCATTGGCATTGTACAAGTATGGAACATGGGGGCTGGATTGTCTTATACATTAAGCAACGGAAGAAGTCTACATTTGCACGTTGAAACACCTCGATTGACGGCACTAAGTCCACCTTCTGTAATCTTTGCTCCTAAATGGAAGAGGATCCATGTATTTGCTGACTGTTGTTCTCTGCCGTGGCTCACACCATGGCATCTTTGGTGATAAAATTGTAAAGCTTCTCTATGCTACATTCAAGATATAAAACAAGTGGCTATATTTTAGAGGAGAGAACAAAGATGTGTGATACGACGGCATGAGGAGCTGGAGTGAAATGCGGCCTCGCCAATGAGACAGAGGGCACTGCCGGCAGCCTGGCATTCTGTGCCCGGTAGCAGATGGTCACGCACATGCTCCCGAGTCCCAGCCACAGGCACACGGGGAACCTTGCAGGCTCCTTTCAACAGTAATTATTCGAGAGCTGTTTTCTTTAGGTGTTTGGGAAAGGTCAGCGTCTGATCTAATTCCACCCACAGTCACACAGTTATAGTTTCCTTGACTGCATTTGTCACTGTTTTAGCATCATCTGACATTCTATCTGCTTGCCAGTTTTCTTGTTAATTCCTTTTGGAAAACTATTTTTTCCCCAAGTTTGTCATTTTACTTAAAAAAGACACCACAAAAGGGTCTTCTGTGCTATTGAGTTGTTCGCTTTTTTGGCCTTTCCTATTGGAAAAATCTCACATAAACCACTTCCTGATGAGAAAAAGCATTGATTTAATCCTTAGCCTATGTTTATAATTACTTCTGAAAGATGACTTCAGTGCATTAATAAGTGATTAAATCAAAAATATTTTAAAGAATCGATGATAATATATCCTTCTCTCGATACTGAGTTGCGGCTGAGAGGGTGGGGATCAGGGATGAAGGTGTTATGGTCCCAATTCTGAATGAACAAAATGTACAGGAAACAAGCAGAAGCCTGGCTGGGTCCCAGGCATCTCACAGGTGGCCTCCCTGGACCAAGGCTGGGGGAATTGATCATAATTGTCTTGTCAACTGTCTTGGGCATATTAGATACCATCCTGCTCAAGGCACCAGGCTTGACTAGACGGTATCTGGAGGTCTCTTCTCTATGATTCTATCAGGCTATTGGCTTTTATATTCCTAGTTGAATATGATTACGTCATTGACTCTGAGCTTAGTTTCCCAAGGGATATTACCTTATCTGCCTCTCTCATTGAGCTTTCTTGATGACCAGCTAAGACGGTGTAGGAAATAGTGATTTAAAGTTTATAAAATGCTGCACAAATGTTAGAGCTTATTAGGTTATGTGCAAGGATAAATCACTCACTTTGACATACATCCGTGATAAACTGTCTACCATCGGTTTGTAAAATTTTAGCCTTGAACTCTTGAGTACCTGGAGGACAATTATTTCTGATATTAACATCTTCCTGCCTTTCTTTGAAGACCAGGGTTTTAGTCTATTTCTTTGCCACTTTGGAACTGTGGGGAAATTACAACTGCTGGATTTGGGTCTCCACACATATCTTTTCTGTTTCCTCCTGTAACATTGTTACTCTAAGTACCTATATTACTTGGGTAATGATGCAAACGTTGCAAATTGCCTAAGCTCCACAAAGGCACAATTTAATGAAAAACCCCTTTCCATGTCTCATTATTCAGCAATGATGTTAGTGTCCATAACACAAACTTAACTTTTATTAATTATATTCTTTGCCTTGCATGTTAGGGTCAACATGGGGTTAAATAAAAAGGAACCTCTGTGCTTACTGGGGTTATGATACTTTATTTAAATATAAGCAGAAACTTACCTTCCTGGATTGAGATCTGGGTCTCAGTCTAAATTTTTAACTTGGTGTCTGTAATTTTTCAAGTTGTAGATGTTATTTGAAGTAGTATTGATTTGGTTTATGTAGAATAAGGATTCTTCAATATGCTCACATTTCATGCTAGATAAATCATCATAATCACTGCACATCCACCTTTGGATGCTCTGGTTAAACAAATAACACAATCCCTAGAAAGCAGAAAAGCTCTCTTGCAATTTGGAGTACTCGATTTAGCTATCTTTAAGTTATTTCTCCATCCTTGTTTTAGAAACACAACCCAAGTTTTAAGACACTTCAGGGATCTCTGTCACAACCAAGTTATGGATACCATTTGTTGGTTACAAAAGGGCAAGTGTTGCTAATTACTATTTAATTGTGTTGGTTGTGGGGCCATACTTTTCGAAAGATATTATCATTTAGTGGATTAGATTTCTATCCAGAAATATTTCTGTTAATGCTCATCTATTAGCTCCTGTATTAGTCTGTTCTCACACTGCTATAAAGAAATACTCGAGACTGGGTAATTTATAAAGGAAAGAGGTTTAATTGACTTACAGTTCTGCATGGCTGGGGAGGAACCTCAGGAAACTTACAATCGCGGTGGAAGGCAAGGGAGGAGCAGGCACCTTCCTCACGGGTTGGCAGGACGGAGTGAGTGCAGGCAGGGGAAATGCCAGACAGTTATTAAACCATCAGATCTTGTGAGACCCCCTCACTATCACGAGGACGGCATGGGGGAAATTGACCCCGTGACCTGATGTCCTCCACCTGGTCCTGCCCTTGACCTGTGGGGATTATGAGGATTACAGTTCCAGAGGAGATCTGGGTGGGGACACAGCCGAACCGTATCAGTTTCCAAGTGTTCCAAGTCCAGTTCTAGAAAACTGTA
This sequence comes from Colobus angolensis palliatus, assembly GCF_000951035.1. Taxonomy (NCBI): domain Eukaryota; kingdom Metazoa; phylum Chordata; class Mammalia; order Primates; family Cercopithecidae; genus Colobus; species Colobus angolensis. The sequence continues at coordinate 1,625,016 of NW_012117377.1, read as the reverse complement.
TTCTGATTGTGGAATGTAGAAATTCTCTTCCAGCTAAATTTGAACTTCAATAAAGCAGTTTCCAATGTGACCACTTTCTATCCCAAAAGGAATTGTGTGTTGATGTGCACGGTGAAGGTTCGTTTCTCACCCTAGTGCCGGGGAGACTGGTGCCCCAGGGGCCCCTGCCACTTGGTTCCTAATTCCCAGCCTGCGCTGAGTGGTGTATGTCCCGCTGGAAAGTGGGAGCAATCAGAATGTGCATCAGAGAATTTCTGGGAATATCCTGATAATGGATGTGTGACTAGAGAGTCGCTTAAAGACCAGCAATGATGTCAAAGTAAAGAAAGCAAGGTGGCTTTGCCCTGCCCTCTAGGACACAGCTCACATCTACCCCTTATGCTGAAGTACGTTAACTGAGGCACAAATTACAAATGCCATTTTTATGTCAGATAAAACAGAGATCAATGTGTATACGGCTCATTAGAGACTCAACAGCTTCATTGAAAGTGTTGGTCAGCTTTACCCTGGATGTTGGAAACACCATAGAGTTAACAGGCCTTTTGCATTTTAAAAAACAACCGTACCACAGATACTTTCTTCTAGCTTTGGGATGGCCACTGAACCCGTGAAGTCAGAACATGTAGTTCTTTTTGCTGCGGGTGGCGCATCACAAGAGGATAATAAACCCACATACATCATGCAAGATTATACCTTTCCTAGTTTGCCCTCTGTCTGTCAGTGTAAGAGAAAGATAAGCAAGGAGAGAAAAAAAAGAAATCTCACTCAATGCCCATATTGTGAAATCCCTAGTGAACTAACATTTTTTAAAATTTATTTTTTACTGATACATAATAGATATGCAATTTGGGGCATATATATGATACTCTGATACGTTCATATGATGGTTATTCTCTGGATAGTACTAATAAAATTATTTCAAGAAATGCATAGCTTTTTCTGGAATGTAGAACAGCAAGGGCACAACTTTTGCTTGCTTGTTTTGTTGTCTTGAAGACCAACATGGCATCTTCCTGTTGCAGAGACTCACAAACCAATACCCCGAAATATGGCACTTTGTACACACTGTACTGAAAGAAAACATCTCAAGTCTCTCTAATCACCTTTCTCCCTCCATCAACACCTCTCCCAAAGCATAGGATGAGATTGTCCTCTGAACTTCCCTTATTTGCCTAAAATCTGGACCTACCATAGAAGAAAACAATGCCCTCTGGTCCTTTTTCCAAGTTTTCATCAACTGAACACATCTCACAGGAGGGAAGACTAACATATCTGGATAGACTTTTTGTCACAAACCATCATCTTCTCTGTGGCTCCAACAGACTTTGCCCCAGACCACTGTATGTTCCTCAAGTCCATTAAATTCCCCTAAAAATCATTTACTATCCACCTAGAATCACCCACACCTCCTACCTCCCTTTCCCTAAGAAGTAGCATATATAAGCATATGTGCTCCACTGGGATACTGGGTAATTGTTCTGTGATTCTCCCTGTGAGCACAGTAGTTATAAATGTATAAAGACTTTTCTCCCATTAATGTGCCTTATTGTGAGCTGATATTTCAGCAAGCCTTTTGAGGGTAAAGGAGAAGTGATCTACAGTTGTTTTGGGCTTGAGGGTTCAGAAATGGGTAGTGTGAATTACCCTGGAGCTCTCACTGACATGGTAAACACAGAGTGTGACCTCACCCACCTTCTCACTGCCCAGTGAGCACAGGTTCGGCCAGTAGTCTCCAGGCATCCGGTTGGACAGGCTGTGTCTAGAAATCATGGTCAGCGAATAAAGCCATGAGTGGGGCAATGCTGTGGGGAGGGAAGTACGGAATTCCATAGCAATCACATAGCCTCTTTTTCCATGAAAACCAGAAGATGACTGGCAGGGAGAAAAGCTCCTAGACACCTCTCATCTGCTCTGTGCCTCAAGCCTCACTACAAATAACACATTCACAAAAAGATTTCATTTTGATTTAGCGGGTCTGCATATGTCTAAGCTCATGGTGATTGAGCCTTACTGATATTTTTACCATACGAGCTTCTTCAATGAACATTTCAACACAGAAAATACTTCTCATAGCCATCTCATGTTATTACCTGATCTTTCCATTAATCTTTCCTACAGGCTTCTATATATTTATTGAACTTTTGGATCAAATTTCCCTGATTGCTTAAATATGTATGTATCTCAATGAACTATTTTGCTCAACATAGACAGGCAGTAATAGAAGACTGAGGTCAGATACAGGCTGAGCTAGAAGTGACCATGGACTCAAACTTTTATTCTTCTGAAGGAGCAACAGCACCCAAAATAGCTGATCGGAAGAAATAGTGGAAACTTCGGAATGTGTAGTGTTCATCCAAGCCCTTCATGTGCATGAATAAATTTCTGCCTGCCTGACCAGAGATCTCCTGAAGGGGGACCTAAGGGACCCATCTGTGACTGTGGGGTCTGTGCCCACTAGCCTCGTTTATTTGGGGTGACATCGACTGGAAGGAGCGCAGGTTAGGGGTGCAACAAGGTAGAGCTTCTAAGGAGCACACATCTGTCTGCTTGGCCAGGGACACCAGTCAGGTAGTCAGCGGCTGAGTGGCAGGAAGTTGAGAGGATGACTGGCTCATGTTAAACAAAGTTTATGGGAAGCCATTGTTTTAGACTGAGCTCCTGCACTAGGCCCCAGCAGACCAGGCCAAACCAGAGCGGAGCCACTTATGTTCAGTATTACATAATCAAACTGAACTTGGAAATGGGTCAGTCTTCCACACAACAGGAGCTTCAGAGCAACCAATCGAAAGGAGCCCAGTTTACCCGAGTGTGCATCCTAAGGAAGTCCGTTTAGCTTTAACCCTGTTAGGAGAGTAATTCTGAAATGACCAATCTGCTTTGTGTTCCCTGTTTCTGCCTTCTTCAGCCCTTTTCTGCCCACAAAGCCAACTCCCTTTGCTCAGCTCAGCAGAACATCCATTCTATTTCATAGCATGAGGTGTTGCCTAATTCTAGAATTGCAAATAAAAGCCAGTTAGGCCTTGAAATTAAACTTGTCATAATTTTGTCTCTGGACACAGGGAAGCAGGCATCAATAGCACAGGCCATGCTCTTTAGAGCACAAAGAACTCCGGTCCTGAGAGGCTGGCCCTGTGTGAGAAGCAGGGCTACAGTGCTCTTAGCCCATGGGCCACACTGAGAGCAGGACTCCAAGATGAGGCAGACGCATACACGTGCTTTAAAGACTGGACACCAAGGAGCTTCTAGGGAGCGGGAGAAGCTCAGAAAGGGTAAGAGCAAATGTCACTGCGCCCTTATGATGTATATTATGGACCAAATTGTGTTTTTTAAAATTCATAGTTTGAAGACATAATCCCTCATGTGACCAAATTTGGAGACAGGGCCTAGGGAGATCATTAAGGTTAAATGAAATCCCAAGGTTGGGGTCCTAATCCAGTAGGGTGGGCATTTTTGTAAAAGAAGGAAGGTAAATCAGAGTTCTCTTTTTGTGGGTACAGAGAGAAAAACTCATATGAAGACCCAGTGATAAGGCGGCCGTCTACAATCCAGGAAGAGCGCCCTCACCAGAAATCAACTCTGCCTGCACCTTGATGTTGGATTTCCAGCTTCCAGAGCTGTGAGATAGAAATGTCCATTGTTTAAGCCACCCAGGATGTGGTATTTTGTTGTGACAGCCCAAACAGATCAAGAAAATGTGCCAAATACCAGGCATACTATTAGCTCATCTAATTCTCAAAGCCTGTAAGGCAGGCTTTACTATCGCCATTTCATAGATGTAGAAACAGGCTCAGGAAAGGAAAGTCATTTCTCTAAAGTTGTGTGGACAGTAAGTGGCTCCTGACATTTGAACAGGAGATGGGCTGAGAGGATGAGAGGGGTGTGGACAGTAACATTGTAGCTCCTTAATGGGACTGAATCACAGAAAGTCTGAGCTTAGAGATCTGTGCAAGTGTGTGTGTGTGTGTGTGTGTGTGTGTGTGTGTGTGTGTAGAGGGTGCACTGTGAGTTTTCGAGGGAGGAGATGAGGGTCTTGCACGTGTGTCCTTGTGCATTTTGGGTGGATGAACTAGGTGAGAACAGGTGGGTGGGGGTGGAGGCTAAAGGCAGAGGAAGCCAAAGACAGTGCCTCCAGTAGCCCGTGGGAAGCTTCCTCATGCCTTTGAGATGTTGCAGAAGGTCCCAGAGATTCAGGGAAGCTCTGGCCCATGGTGATCTCAGTGGTACTGGGTTCTGTCTTAAAGATTTGGGCAGTTCTGGGGGTGACGCAATTAGTGAATACAACTCACATCAAACTGACCATGAAATACCAGTTGAGAAAGGAAAAGTAAGAAGAGAAAGATAGTTTTGCAAATGACTCAAGGTTATGTAGATGGAAGGAAGAGCTAGCCTGGATTTAAACAGATCTTCATGGTTTCACAGGGAGCTTCAAAATTACTCTCTCAGTCTCCAGAGCTCCAGGACAGCCTCAGAGCCTTCAGGGTCTGGTCTTGCTTTCCCCACAGGGCTATGGTATAAGAGGTGGATATGCCTGTCTCCGTGGAGAGAAGACAGGCATAGTAAACCCTTAGGAGGCGCTGTCTGTGTCCAAATATTGTGCAAAGCTTTTGGCATATGTTTGCTCACAGCGCCTCACATGTGCTAATATCATCCCTAGTTTATTGATAAAGACTGAGGCGGCTGGTGTGGTGGTTCACACCTGTAATCCCAGCACTTTGGGAGGCCAAGGTGGGCGAGGTCAGGAGTTGGAGACCAGCCTGGTCAACATAGTGAAACTCCGTCTCTACTAAAAATGTAAAAAATTAGCTGGGCATAATGGTGGGCATGTGTAATCCCAGCTACTCAGGAGGCTGAGGCAGGAGAATCGCTTGAACCCAGGAGGCAGAGGTTGCAGTGAGCTGAGATCGCGCCACTGCACTCCAGCCTGGCGACAGAGCGACACTCCCTCTCAAAAAAAAAAAAAAAAAAAAAAAGAAAAGAAAAGACTGAGGCACAGATAGGCTGGATATTATTTCTGCAGTCACACAGGCAGAATAGGACTTAGGCAGGCTTTGAGCCTAGGCAGTCTACTAGATTATGCTGCCTAGTGGCTTTCTGAGGAAATCCACCTTGCTTAGTATTTCCTGGACCAGGAGAAGGGCAAGCAGGCCTGGGGAGCAACATTCTGAGCTTGTTACCTGGAGGTCTGGGATTGATTCCCTCTTCTGCCTGTGCCTCAGTTTGCCTAGCTTTAAACAGTGTCATGCGATATAGATCTTGCATATAGACGCTCTGTGAGGATTACTCAGGGAATGTTCAGAAGTTATTAATAAAGCTCCTCAGCAAAACAGGATTACGTAGATTTAAAAAAAGAAACAAAAAAAGAAGCACCACCAGTGGTGTAGTAAAGCAAGACTGTATTAGGAAAGACCATGTCTTTGAAGCAAGGCAAACACATTCCCTTGGCTTGAATCAGCCTCATGGGAAGGGCAGCAGCAGCCATCAATCACGAAGCACCGCCTTCTCTGCATTCTGGATGCTTCTCTGCAGTTCAGAAGCTCTGCCAGCTATTAGGCCACCTAGATGGCAGCAAACTGGTGGGTGGGTGAATCCTCTGGATATGTGACAATTGAGAGGAGGGTGTGAGAGCAGTAAGCTGGCATGGAACTCTGTTCTTTTTATTCCCCCCCCCCCCACCGCAGAATGAGAAACTTTTAGCAAAAGAAAAAAAAAAAAAAAAGGAGAAACCAGACTGAAATGTATTGATATATGATGAACTACACTGACCCAGAAATACTATCTGATTTGTCATTGAGATAAAAGCACCACATCGATTTTGCTGAAGTGCTGTCATGGCACATCATTCATCTGGAGAAGAGTTAATTAAGAGTGCAATTTAAAGATGCATAAAACCTGGACCTAAGATGTAGCCTCAGACCCAGGCACCTTGTGCTCCAAGATCAAATACAGGTCCCAAGAGGAGAACACCTTCGTCCTCCTCCCAAAGTTAATTTACCTCTGCTCAGTGTTCAGATATCATTTTCTGCATTTGACTTGGTTACCTGTAGGCTGAATTAGACCTACCCTGTGGTAAATGTGCTGGCATTTTCTTCATGCTTTGGTCTATAAGCTTATTGTTTTCAAATTTTCAAATTACGTTTTTGCAAGATATAAGCTTTTAGAACCACTGTACTATATGCTTTGTTTAAATTACCATGACTCCCAAAACAAGCATAACATCATTCAAACGAAAATAGGGGTTTACACATTGCTTATGAAATCAGAGAAAAAGGCAGGAGGGGCCTTTAAAAGTTTTAGACAAGACTTTTAATTTTACAAATAACAAAACTTGATTAAAAATGCAAGAGAAAAACTCTGCAAGACAAAGGGATGAGAGTTTAAATGCCCAGATTAAAGTCACACATTTCCTCTAGTGAGTGAATCATGAGAATGGGTACATTCTCATGTGTCCTGACAGTACAGAGGAAAGTATAGATAAATCAGCACAGCTACTTTCAATTTTATTGATGAATCCCTCTCAACCGGCTTCAGTCTTAAAATTTACTTTGTCTCTACCATCCAATAACATGACACAGTGCTAAACTGCATCAAAAAAGATCAATGGGTACTTTGCCAGAGAAAAGAAAAAGAAAAGTAAACAGCGGGCTGCGCATGGTGGCTCACACCTGTAATCCCCGCACTTTGGGAGGCTGAGGCAGGTGAATCACTTGCAGTCAGGAGTTCCAGACCAGCCTGGCCAACATGATGAAACCCCGTCTCTTCTAAAAATTTAAAAATTAGCCAGGTGTGGTGGCGCGTGCCTGTAATCCCAGCTACGTGGTTGAGGCAGGAGAATCGCTTGAAGGGAGGCAAGAGGTTGCAGTGAGCCGAGATTGCATCACTGCCCTCTAGCCTGGGCAACAGAGCGAGACTCTGTCTCAAAAAAGAAAATAAATAAATAAAGAAATAGAAAAGAAAAGCAAACGGCAGAGTAACAGGAAAAATCACTGACCTGACCGTGAGTCATGCTCAGCAACTACTTGCTGGGCTGAAACACAAGATATCATTTATAGGACTTCTGTGTGTGGACCATCTTTCTCACTAGTGCATAGTCACTAATCACTTGTCTCAACTCAGGGAAGACTTAATCAGCATTAAAGGCAATCTCATTGGCATCTAGAATGATAAAGGTGCAGGCAGGTACGCATGACTGTTTCCGCAGAAGAAAGAAAATAGGTGCATTTCCTCCCATGGTGAGGGCTGGGAGGCACAGAGAGCTCTGGACGTCTCTGAACTGCATATCACATTCATCTCCAGCCCCAGGCAGCTTTGATGTGACACATGACCGTTTCTCTTATGTGTGACTAAGAGTAAAAGCAGCCAACACTGTAAGGAGAGGAGGCTGGATTTGCTGAGAAATGCACCAAACACACTCTACGGTGCCCTTCTCAAAAATCAAACATCTCCCACCAGCAAGACCTAGGTAATGCACATGAATTTAAAATATTGAGAGAGAGAAACAAAGAGACAGAGAACCCACACTAAACTTCTCACTTTAAAATTAACAATTTGACTTCTCGTCCAGGGACACCTAAAATGATTATAATCCCTCATTTAAATTTAGGCTTAAATAGCCAAAAATTCCTAAATTGGCCTTCTGAGATTGTTTCTGCATTAGTTTTTTTTTTTTTCCTTAAAGTGAGTAGTGACTTTCACAGGATTATTGTGACATCTGGGTACGAATAAAAGGAAAGGGCTTCATCCATAGGAAGGCAGTCTATAACTGTGAGTTTCATGGTTGCTGTGACTTCACTTTCTTGGGACTTCCTGAAGTCTTCCTCTCTATTTTGGACAAGACTAGGGGAACAGAAGATATATATTTGCTGAGGCAGCTGAGAAAGATGAATGTTTACAAAACTTAATAGTATAAAGAAAGAAGTGTTTTTGGTCAAAGAAGTGTTAGAAATGCCACTTAGCCATTAGTCTAATGACTTAGCCAGTTAGTCCAAATTATGTTTTTCTCTCTTTAAGTTTTATTTCTTAGAACCATTAATATACTGACTTGTATCTATGAATCTCTGAAAAGAAAATACAGTAAGTACCTTTTACTAAATTTATTTATTTATTTTTTTGAGACAGAGTCTCACTCTGTTGCCCAGGCTGGAGTGCAGTGGTGCGATCTTGGCTCACTGCAAACTCTGCCTC
>NW_012117377.1:1566556-1616065 GCF_000951035.1 Colobus angolensis palliatus | reverse complement strand
CTCAAAAAAAAAAAAAAAAAGCATATGTTTGAAAGTAGATTTTTTGTTTTGCCACTGTAGAAAACCACACTTAGTTGCTAGCTAAGTCAGTCTCACACAGACCTTTATACAAAATCACCTTAAATAAAATCTTTGAAAATTAAGCCATCCAACTTTGTATTTAATTGTACAAAACCCCTCTAATCTCCTTTTTCTCTCATTTTACGTAACACCTTGAGTTGTTCTGCTCAGTAGATAGGGTTCTCTTTCTTACCTAAAGGCATTTACCTAATGTCACCATTGCTCAAATTATGTTAGGTGCCTTACTTAGCACACAGTAAATCCTATATAAAAATGATTAAATTGGCCAGCCACAGTGATTCATGCCTGTAATCCTATTACTTTGGGAGGCCGAGGCCAGAGGATTGCATGAGCCTGAGAGTATGAGACAAGCCTGGGCAACGTGGCAAAACCCCATCTCTACAAAAAATACAAAAATTAGCTGGGCATGGTGGCACACACCTGTGGTCCCAGCTACTCAGGAGACTGAGGTGGGAGAATCGCTTGAGCCCAGGAGGAGGAGGGTGTAATGAGCTGAGATGGCACAACGGTATTCCAGCCTGAGTGACAAAGGGAGATCCTGTCTCAAAAAATAAAAAACCTAGCACATATCAGCCTCTTGATAGACTTTTTTATTAAAAAGATGAATAAGTGCATAAATAGATATGAATTAAAAACTTACTTATGCCTTCTACCTTTTCCCATGTTTACTTGCAAAATCTATCCATTAGTTTTGTTGTCTCTTCATAATCAGGTACCTTCTGCTGCTATAAATTGTCTATTTTTTTTTGGTTGTTGTTTTTAAATGGCTTTAAAACAACCTGAAACTGTGCTGCTTAAAGTAATATTGAAACAGCTCCTCCTCCTCCTAGAAACTTCCCCTGGAGAAACTTTTCACATTAGATGGCCTGATAGCCACACAAAATATGCAAAGCATGAGTCAATATGCAGGTCCCATTCCGGTGTGTCTTTTTCTAAGTTCTGAAGGTTAGGCAGCCAATGCAACTAGCACATGCAAGAGAGAGACTTTGCTTTATAAGAATACTTTTACCTCTTTCTCTTCTGGTAAATTGTACTAGAAAAAGCAAAGTATCGAAAGTGTCAGATGCTGTCAAAGGAGTCTGTGAATAGCTTTGCTAGGCTGGAGCAGAGGAGGTTGACAGCAGATCGGGGGAGAATCTGTGGTGAGGGAAGGGCTGGGCTGCAACAGCTGCGGCTGATGTGAAGGGCTTTAGGGCACAGCCAGGAGCCTTCGGTGCAGGAGTGACAAGATCAAAGTGGCTGGCAAGGAAGCTAATTTTCACAGCGGTCTTGGCTGGCCTGCATGGGAGACAATGGGTCTTGCGGTTAGCATGTCAGCACGCTTTCTGGCGCCAATTGTGCTGCCACATCATAAGAGCTAAAATAAATCTAATGGCAGACTACCCAGGAAACACAAAAGGCATGGACCTCACTGTGTGGGTCTGCCCGCTGGTCACAGCGTGTTCTCTGGGATACCTTAAAATGCTGTTGGGATTTTGAGTCAGGACGGCTTCTATCAATAAAACAAAACAGTTCAAATTCATAAACTGTTTGAATTCATAAACACTTTCAACGGAAGGAGACTGAATTCACACATATATGTTTAATTTGACTATGAATAGGCAAGATATGAAGGTGGTTCTGTGCTTTTAGCGACAAAACTTATCGCGATTCCAAGGATTTCTTTGGCAGCCGTAGCTCAGTTAGAACTTGAACACACAGGGACAGGTACTTGGCAATGAACTTGACTCTTACGGATGGCCATTTTTCAGAAATGTGACCAGGGCACAACACAGGGTGTGAATGGTCAGATGAGGACAACTACTTCTCTTGGCCTCAAAGGGTTGATAAACAGGTGGCAGTGTTTAATCACAACCAAGTAGTTCAGCCTCATTGGTTAGCTCTCACTAACAAGTGATCAAGGTGCCTTCGGCTTTGACCAAGGACACGCTGATAATTGTAATTACTCTGAATTTAATATTTGTCACTTGGCCCTCAGTGGTGGCTACTGGAAAATGCAACTTCCAGTAAATCTCAGGGAAATAACATTTGGGATAAGTGGCACGGGTTGAGATTCTAGAGTCCTAAGCGTATGATTTGGAAATCCTCCCCCCTTCCCAGTCCTCCAGGCTTGCTCCCCTCAAAGATCTTGAGATGAGTGACACTGGAGAAGCATTTTCTTTCATCTCACAGCAGGAAGTAACAATTCCCTTGCTGGCCTGGCTATCCTCATCCCTGAGAAGACAAACAGTGTGGTCCCCTTGGCCCTGGGGAAACTACAGGCTGTGACTTCAGCCCCCTTATGTCTGTGGCTGTTTCTGCAACGGAGGAGCTACAGTGGGAAGACAAAGCACGCCCTCAAGTCCCCCCCGGCATTCCTTGAATCGCCTGGGGAATCCGAAGCAGCAAGGATCCCTTTCTGGTGAGGATTACCTCACAGCTGGCATTTCATCACGGCCCTAGGGAATGCAAAAGGATGCATGGAAGAAGAGTCATTATATGCTGGCAGCTGTAACACACAGATCAGCTTCTGTCCCCCAAGCCTGTGGCTTGGCACACACGGATCAGCACTACAATAACGGTGGCTGCATTCCACGTGCGGCCTCCTTTGAGTGCAATGAATCTCAAGGCAGATGCAGAATCTTGCCCGTCTCGAGATAAAAATCTGCAATAGCTGTAACACCTCCTCTTTAGTCGAGCAGATACTACGTGCTACCTTCACCTTTACTGAACCCCTCTACCAGCCCAGGTGCAAAAGAGTGCGGCTTCCTTATCTTCTCATAAGACCCATCAACTCAGTGGAAAGGGCAAAAAGAGCCTTTGGTGAGGCAAATTGGAAAACAACTATAGCAGGCTGGCATGGTGGCTCACGCCTATAATTCCGGCACTTTGGGAGGCCGAGGCGAGAGGATAGCTTGAGTCCATGGGTTTAAGACCAGCCTGGACAACATAGGGAGACCCTGTCTGTACAAAAAAATTAAAAATTAGTCAGATGAGGACAACTACTCCTCATGTGTGATATAGGTGGTGTGACGTGCACCTATATTCCCAGCTACTTGGGTGGCTGAGGAGGGAGGATTGCCTGAGCCTGGGAAGTTGAGGCTGCAGTGAGCTGTGATCATGTGGTTGCACTCCAGCCTGGGCCACAGAGCAAGATCCCATCTCAAGAAAACAAACAAACAAAAAACAACAAAAAAACAGTAAGTGGACCTCGGACTCCTTCCTAGGAAGGGACACAGTGATGGAAGATGGAAAGTAAAAATGGGGAAGTGGGGGAACAGACACTGGGTTCGGTGCTGGAATCTTACGGGTTCGGAAGTTGACCTTCTAAGGCCTTTGGATTAAAAATGGACTTCAGAGTCAAAGACTCCTAGCACAGACCTTGACAAGGTGAGGGAAATGTCAACTCACCAACTTCTTTATTTCCTCCTTTTGTAAAAAGTAACATGCAATGCTTAAGTGGGAACTTGACAAGATTTTACAAATAGGAAAAAGCAGTATTCTAAATAAGACTTTTCAGTAACTGCTTGTCCACTGCATCAATACAAGCTGTCGTTTCTGATGGGTTTTCTTTTTTTTTTTTTTTTTTTTTTTTTGTCTTTGAGACGGAGTCTCGCTCTATCGCCTAGGCTGGAGTGCAGTGGCCGGATCTCAGCTCACTGCAAGCTCCGCCTCCCGGGTTTATGCCATTCTCCTGCCTCAGCCTCCCGAGTAGCTTGGACTACAGGCGCCCGCCACCTCGCCCGGCTAGTTTTTTGTATTTTTTAGTAGAGACGGGGTTTCACTGTGTTAGCCAGGATGGTCTCGATCTCCTGACCTCGTGATCCACCCGTCTCGGCCTCCCAAAGTGCTGGGATTACAGGCTTGAGCCACCGCACCCGGCCTCTGATGGGTTTTCTAAGAGAATGCTGATTTAATTCATACAAACAGTGTATTTCTAGGAAATGCAAACACTGGGGCAATTCTTTGGAGGGCTATCATAGAAAGTACAGGAAAAGTCTGAGGTTATGAATAAGATCAGTGGTTCACCCTGGCATTTCCTTCGTGATCCACTTCTAGTTATAGGAAGCAGTAAGGCTTATTGCAAATAATTGGTCCAATCGATATGGCAAAAACTATCACTAGGCATTTTAGGTGGCGAATAAGAGTCTCTCATCTTCATTCCGTTAGATGTGATCTAGTACTACAGCTGGAAAAGATCACTTGCACAGGAGTGAAAACAGTTCACACAGCAGGTAATTCAGGCAGGATGAAGCTGTCCCCTTACCCACAGTGTGACTCTAGGGCAAAGTCTGTCTCCCTTTGTTCATATGTCCAACATGAACTCCACCTTCTCTGTTGCAGATTAATCCTGTCCATAAAATAACCTAGTATTTTGTTGAGTGGTATCAGAGCTGTACTGATTTACTCTGCTGAAGGTCACACACGAGGATAAACAAAAAAGAGCATTGCAATTCCTTTCTGCACATCTGGCTTCAGCTACTACTTGTCACAGGGAGCTGGAGAGCTTTCTTTAGGGCTGTCTTCCTCGAACTCCCATGGAATTTGAACTCCCATGAAAACACTGGGACTTTGGGGCTAGATACGGGGTCGAAACAACCAGTTTTTCAAAAAATAAAAAGGCAGATGATTACCGATAAAGAATTCCAAGGAATTTTGGAATATGTTTCTTAAAAAAACTTCATTTTTTATATAAGTAATGAATATTCATTGCAGAACAGCTTGAAAACAGAGGGAAGAAAAGAATAATGAGATAATCATAATGACTCATGATGCAGCCACCAAGCAGCAAATTCTTTTATCACTCTGGAATATCCCAGCATTTTGGGATGTGTGTGTGTGTGTGTGTGTGCATGCAGAGCAAAAACACTCAATTACATATACTCTCAGTTTCTATAGCAAATTTGCTTCTCTCATATATACTAAAAGGTATAAATTAGATTTTTAATGTGATTAAGTTGATGAGCTAAAATATAACAGAGCATGTAAAGATCAAAGATAAAGTGAGGAAAGCCAGAAACATTTCACTTAAATATCTGAATGCAATGCATGGTTACTAAGCCAAAGAAAAACTATTTATCTGGCCTGAGAATGTTATTTAAATCCCAGGCTCATTCATGCTAAACAGAGGCAACATTTTCCATTCACTTCTCCAAGGCTTCTCTTCTGGTGGAAGTAACCCCCCTTTAATTCCCCCTGTAGCATTCCTATTTATGGGCTTAATGCCCACAATTGAGAAGGATAAGTTTAGAAGGTGTTTATTGCCAAAATGATGATATTTAAATGGTAGGTCAATTTTAAACAAGGTGTCTTTTTCAGGTTGTGCCAATCTATAAACATTATTCTTGCCATAGTAGTATAAATGAAAATCCACTAATAAAAAGGCCAAAAGAAGAATTATTTACAATGATGTATTAAGGAGTTGGAGCTACTTTTCTTTCTCTAAAGAAGTAAAAAGAAACTACATTTTTAAAGTTGAAAAAAAGTCACATAATCTTCTACCTAAATAGGACTTTTATTTCCTTTATGTTATCATTGTGTTCACAATCAAAACCTGCAGAAGAAAATATTTGTCAAATCATCACATTTTGCTCTTGGATGTAATCATCTAATACCAGACTCAAATAAAGAAATTATATTAATGGAAATTTTCATTATTATCACCATCAAAACTCATGTGGAGCCTGGACCATGTGGACTATTCTCTGGCTTGGGAGCAGCTATGGAGTGACGGCATGTACTACTCTCAAAACAGAATGTATGCTTCTTTGGGCTTCTTCTGTAAACAGTTTATTAATTTTATGTCTTGAAAGATAATGGAAGTACACCTAGTATTGCCAGATACTCTAATTCTATCTCTTCTTCCAGTATTTCTCCTTATTGGCCATCATTGCCTATTCTGAACAAGTAAGATAAATTAAAATGTTAAAATGTACCTCTTTTTTTAAAAGTAGAGATAGCATGCAGCTATGCGTATGTTTTCTACAATGTCTACAATATGTGCATTTCTCAAAGGGAACATGTTAACTTCCGTCTCCAGGAGGAAGCCCTGCCTGGATGGCTCATCCCCACACTCCCAGCCATGTGACTTGCCTCTGCCCCTGCCTGGATGGCTCATCCCCACACTCCCAGCCACGTGACTTGCCACTACGCAGGCCTAATGCATCTGGCCTACTAATTTACTTACAGATCTCCATTTAATTCCTGCAGTTAATCCTATCCTTTTCCTAAGCACACCCATCTGCTCCCAATAGACTCAACAATTATAGTCTCTGGATGTCCACAGGTGTGTGTGTGTGTAACTCCATCCTGGATGTCCACAGATGTGTGTGTGTGTGTGTGTGTGTGTGTGTGCGCGCGCTGTGTAACTCCATCCCATTGGATACTGCAGGTCTGCTTAATACCTGGAAGCACAAGTGACTTCACAAGCGAATGAGGCCAAAGCAATTTTAAGCAGACAGTTGGGAGACTGGAAGATCAGACAATCTGAGGTTTTTCAGCTGTTGTTCAAAGCTGGGAAAAGGTGCCACTGAATTAGAGGCTGGCAGCTGAGGGCTAATTACAACATCTCAGAACTTCTCTCAGGGATTTTCAGACAAGAGTGGAGTCAGGGTTTGAAGTGGACCTATGCCAAAGGTGTCTGAGCAGGCTGGGTTCCCCCACAGACTAGTGAATCTAAAGCTTTCAAAATGCGGACTCGAGCTCCAAGAGCGATTCCTGTTTTGTTTTGTTTCGTTTTTAAAGTGGTAATGAAATAGCAACTATCGAGATGCCAGAAAGAAACTGTGAAAGCAAACCTCTTCTGAACTAACCAAGAAGGGAAATCAAGTGCTTTTATGTTAGTACAGTTAATAATAATAGAAATAATGAGGCCAATAATAATCTTTGGAAAGCGTTTTATACTTTGTAAAGCATTTTAAAGTACCCTGGTTCATTTGACTCTTACAATAATAATCTGATATATATGACAATATATTTTTATTACTCAAAAAATGCAACTAAGGGGAATCTATCTATCTATCTATCTATCTATCTATCTATCTATCTATCTATCTATCTACAAACCCACACACTCACCCCATCTCACTCCTATTAAGGCCCTAGATTTCTGGAAAGATCAGCGGGAGCAGAGGCTTGAAAAGCATGGAGAAAGCAGTTCTTCTCACTTTGTTTTCTCTCTTAGCTACTTCTATTGTCCCCTCTTCCCCTCTTCTCTTAACCCTGCACTTGTCTATGTATAATACCTAAGTTATAAGCTTCTTCATATAAATTCTCAATAGATACTTGCTGATAGACCTGCACTCAAAGGTATTTATCCGTTCAGTGGATATGGGTAAGTGAATGGTCCTGAGTGAAATGGTGAACTTAGCTTCAGGCCTATGAGTTATAGTTCATGATTAAGCCAAACATATCCCTCTTTGGCACACCAGAGGTCATGTTGTCTACGCTGGACTAGCAGGTCTGCCCGTGATTCATGGCCTGAATGAACCTCACTGAGTTTCATCCATGAAAAGGGCATGACATTGTCCTCCCATTTGGAGGGATTATAAATGAGATGCCAAGTGTGAAATATGTAGCCCAGTGTGTTGTGAAACATAGTAATCTTCAACACAGGGTAACTATTACTCTTGTCATTATACTTGTTTTAGGTCCAGAAGGGAAATTACGGAAGAGTTAAGGAAACGGGCAGAGGATAGTTTCAGAATGTGAAAGAATAGGAGATGGAAATGAGTTAATGATCTTTGAGAAGAATTAGCGAAACTAAACAGTAGAAATAGTAATACCAGGAAGTGATAGAAGAGAACATTTTATAGAGAAGAAAAGAGTTGGCACAAGTCACCGCCAGACAGAGACAGATTAAGAGGAAAATATATGAGTGTAAAATGACACAGAAAACAGTCAATGTGAGAGGCAAGGGAAGATTTTGAAGAATCATAACTCCATCTTCTGCCGCCTCCTCGGCATCGATTAGGAAGTCGGGGCTGCATTTATGATTAGGAAGTAGGGGCTGCAGTTAGCTCAAACCGAGCTGCAGGATTTGGGGATGAACCTGCACGTGCCCCATGGAAGGATGTGACTGCACGGGAAAGATTCTGTGACGTTCAAAGTCGTCAAGCTCCTTTCCTTTTGAAACGCAACTGCAAAAACAAACTCTCTTAAAAACAAATGGCAGTTCTGATCCAAGTGAAGATGTGACTGGCAACAGTAATAAGTGGCAGGCAGGACCTCCACCTACACAGAGCGGAAACAGTGTAGCTCTAATGCCCTAACTTAAAAAATTTCCCAGGAGAGAATGTCAAACAAAACCCATAGTTCCCTACCACAGAAAGGGCAACTTCCACATTGTGGTCCACTATGAATAAAAAAAAGAACACAATGAATGACCTTTGAGCATACAATGGGATGAACTGAAGGAAAGAAGTCAGTTTCTCCTCATGATCATGATATCTCATTCTTCGCTCCTGCGTTTTATTCAGCTTCTACTTCATAATATGCTCCCACCTTCCTGTGCTTTTGCTCTTGGAAATACCTGAAAAGACTGTCGATTTTGTAAAGCCACCTTCCCTGGATTTTCACAGTAAAATCATAAACCTGTCATCACTAAGGAGAGATAAAAGCTCCCTGAGAAGGGGGATGCTGCCTCTCTCCTGTTGCCACAATGCTGCTGGAGGCTATAAATCCTTCAAGAGTCAGAGTTTAAATGGTAAATTGATTTGTTTGGCAATTCTTGCAAGTCTTAGAAAGGCAGGAAACAGTCTGTCTGCTGTCATACCCAGGGCTACCTCCGCAGAGTTAAATTCAGACAGACGTGCTATCACGACTTACCGCAGTTACTGGGATCTCCAATAGGTGGTTCTGAGAGGGTGGGTGGGTGACCCACTATCCTGCTTCACTTGGTGGAACCTGGCTCTGCTTGGCAATGTGGTATATACTCTTAGTTTGCTGCATCATTTGACTTGATCACCCTGATCACCTACCCTCCGCCTTCCACACTTGATTTTAGTAGCTGACTATAAAATTCACATGAAGGGAAAAAAGGTGATCTTTAAGAATGTAATCTATGACTAAACTTGACATGATCAGATATTTGACCATCAGGGAGGATGGGTGAAGGCACGTCATGAAATTCAAGGCTCCACGTATCAGCTCTGTCTCATAAAATGGAAAATATTCCCTAGGACTCTTGCCTAACATACTGATATAATATACTTTCCTGGGAAATATACATATTTAAAAAACAATTTTGTAAGCCAGTTCATGGTTTTGAAGGCAGTGTGATAGTGGAGCTGCTTGCCCTGCATTTTTAAAGTAATTATTCTTTTCATTTTCCCCACAATAGCCAAGGAAGTAAATGCTATGAAGACATGTACTTAAAGTTACCTGTAGAATGTGCTCTAAGGAAAGCGGCCTCTGAATGTATTGCCTGGAGTTAGGCTTTTGTGTTGTAGTAACAGACTATCAAAATAGCCTGGCACAATGGAGTCTTGCCCTACTCCAAACTAGAAAGAAGATAAGACACGCGAATGTTTCCTAACCTCCTTGTTCGTTAAGAAAATAGAGCCTTCACCCTGTTACCCCCCAAAAAGGGTTTGAGAGTATTTTATATTGTGATGTAAGGAATGCACTGTGTTACCCATTACAGGGATATTTGTATTTTAAAACAGTGGAAGAATATGGCAAAGTTTGGCATGGACCACAGATTGCATATAGTGGATTTTCGGCTTTACTAGAAGAGAGATTTTTCTGTGAGGCAGCTTCCTTGCACCTCAAAATCAAATCTCAGATTCAGATTTAGAAATAACTACACCCAGCTAGGAGAGGTGGCTTATGCCTGTAATCCCAGCATTTTGGGAGGCTGAAGCAGGCAGATCACTTGAGCCCAGGAGTTTGAGACCAGTCCGGGCAACATGGTGAAATCCCATCGCTACAGAAAACACAAAAATTAGCTGGGCGTGGTGGTGCACACCCGTAGTCCCCGCTACACGGGAGGCTGAAGTGGGAGGATCACCTGAGCCCAGGGAGGTTGAGGCTGCATTGAGCCTTGATCATGCTACTGCACTCCAGCCTGGGCAACAAAGTAACACCCTGTCTCGAAAACAAAAACAAAACTAAATAACTACACCTGCCATTCACATGGAAAGTGGGTCCTATGACCCCCCACTTCTTTTCCTCCCAAATGTGATGTACTGTTTTACTGCTGCTATTGGACAACGGAGGGCACTGAAAAGCCTTTTGATGAGATCATTAGCAAAGCACTCACAGCGGTAGTAGTGTTCTGAACAGCCTTACTCTGGTGTTTTCAGCTCCTGCTGTATTTCTTGGTTAATGAACTATGTCAAATTTTAGCATATTCTCAACCATTGATGTGAAATAACATACAAAGTAATAATCCTGTGTGGTTCAGATAATATTTTTTTCTATGGCATATGCTTAATGGTTATTAGCTTGAAGGAGAGAGAGAGAAAACTTCAGGGTTTTTGCACACCCTGGGATCTACCAATGGCATCAGCCATGTCAGCTTACATCATTTCAAAGCTGCTTGGCTTCATCCAAACTTGAACTTGTACAAAGCTTCACTTAGCAGAAACAATCCGGAATTTCTCATTTTTGGAAATGTCAGGGATTCATTATAATGGATAGAAGAGAACTAAGTTTATTTTTGTAGAACAGAGGGCTATAATGCATAAGAGAAATTGGCCTGCCACTGGGACTGTCGCTAATCCTGAAGCTGCTCTTGGTCACTGGGTATGTCCATAGGCAGTAGGCATGTCTGTCCTTGTCCCGGGATGAGCTCAGTGCATATCTGGCATCACAAACATGAAAGTAATAGTATCATATGTGTGGGGAAATGCTACAAAAGCTTCTAGAAAGTTCTAGAAGCTTCTGGAAAGCTTCTAGAAAGTTGAATCAAAATGCACAGAAGTAGATAATTCATTCTTTATAACTCTCCTGATGCTACCCTTTTAAAATTCTATTTATGTAAGGAATGAAACACATTACCTATTCACCTAGTAATGCAATTTATAACTGCTGATTATAGATACCATTTTCCTTTAATTCTGATGGCTGCTTGGCAGGAAAAGTATATACTAGTGAGAAAGTATTGCTTTTCTATGAACCTGGAACCATGGCTTAGTTACTAAACAGAAAACACAGTTAACCTGCTTATTGTTATCATGAAAGAAACAATAAAGGAATCAATGTCCAGATTCCTATGAGGCACACTTCTGTAATTTTTAAAGACACTCTTTGGAAACACCAGGGGCTGCCAAATTGCCTCAACCTGCTTTATCTCAGCTACTTTGTGGAAAACAGTGCCATCTTGTAAACCAAGTCCTGGACAGGAGAGAGAGAGTGGTCCTAGCACTGGCTGCATCTACTTCAGGAAGCCCTAAATCACTGTAGTTGATGGCAGGGACTTTACCGTCAGATAGGTGTGTGTTTGGGGGTAAATTACGCCACTGCTCTAAGTGTCAATTTCCTCAGATCCACAAAATTGGACCAACAATAATATGAACTCCAGAAAACTTCCATGAATAGTCAGTGGAATAGTGTATGCATTTTGCACCATTGTCTGAGTTACAGTAAGAGTTCAATAAATGTTAGTGGTTGTCATCAGTATTAGAATCAGGCTAACTACCTAATTAAGCCTCCCTGGCACCCCGTTTCTTCATTAGGACGAGATTAGTGCTTTTGAAACTTTTCCTCTAAATTATCCCTAAGAGAAAATAAGAAATGCATCCCCTGGAGGCCAACTGGAAGTGTAACTTGAAAGGGGAAACTTCAACGGGGAAAAAAAAAATCCATTACATTTTTCTTACCTTTCTTACATTTTTTTACAGTTTATATTTTTCTTACATTTCCTTTTTTTTTTGAGATGGAGTCTTGCTCTGTTGCCCATGCTGGAGTGCAGTGGCACAATCTCAGCTCATTGCAAGCTCTGCCTCCCAGGTTCACACCATTCTCCTGCCTCAGCCTCCTGAGTAGCTGGGACTACAGGCGCCCGCCACCATACCTGGCAAATTTTTTGTATTTTTAGTAGAGACGGGGTTTCACCGTGTTAGCCAGGATGGTCTCAATCTCCTGACCCTGTGATCCACCTGCCTTGGCCTCCCAAAGTGCTGGGATTAGAGGCATGAGCCACCACGCCCAGCCTTTCTTACAGTTCTTTTTTTTTTTTTGAGATGGAGTCTTGCTCTGTTGCCCAGGCTGGAGCGCAGTGGCCAGATCTCAGCTCACTGCAAGCTCCTCCTCCCGGCTTCACGCCATTCTCCTGCCTCAGCCTCCCGAGTAGCTCTTTCTTACATTTCTTAATCAAATGTATTCTGCCTCATAATAAACCTTTGTTTAAATATTTTAAAAAATATAGCTTAAATGATCTTCCACCATATTTGATGCTGTAGGAAAATGAACTATGATCATCTCATAACTCTGGGACCCCAGCCCACCCACAGTGATAGACAGACCTTGTAGGAGATGCACTCCACCAGATCCCTGTTACTCCAAGTGTGGTCTGAGGGCCAGCATGCTGGCATCTCCTTGGACTTGGGCTTTGTAAGAATTGCAGAATCTCAGACTTCACTCTGACCAACAGGTTCAGAACTGTTCTGGGGTGACTGAATCACCCAGGAGGTTCAAGTGCATGTTAAAGTTGACAATCGTTGAACTAGATGATTTCCAACAAACTTCTGGTGCTAACCTGCTTTGATTAAATAAAGTGGGGAAATCAGCACTCACTCACTGAACATCTACTGGGACCCCGGCACTGTGCTATTTAATGTGAGGAACAAAGATATGATGAAGATATCTTAACTACTCTTGGGCGTTTTCTAGCTGGGAACAAGGAGCCAGAAGCGACCTGGCTCCATGGAACTAGAACCAGTCATTGACCCCACTGGAACTTTGCTGAGCTATTCTTACTAGGATTGCCATCCTTAAGGAGACGTGAACACAAAGGAGACTGATGATCTCAACCTGGGGAGCTTAAAACAGTGAAGATAATTCTCCTTTCTTATATCCCCTTCCCCACACCCCTACCTATTTTCAGACCTATTAACAAATTCTTCACTGTTCTCATCTATCATCTTTACATTCACACTCTATCATTAGTGTATGGAAAAGCAGAAATGGAAAACAAACAAAGTGACCTGATATGAAGAAGAAATAATGCATTTTAATAGAATAATAACAAGCAGTTTCCCTAAGGCAACCTTTAGGGTGCACAATGAATTAAGTCTGTGGATTGCAGACACCTGTTTACAGTCTAAGCTTCCAACGCGCTCTCATTTGACTCTGTTACTCATAATTCATGGGCTCATTGAGGGTTGCAAGGGAATAAATGCTTTTCAGTGTTTTATAGAGCCCTCCTTTTCTCCCCCTGAGACAGGGCTGTGTGAAGCAGTTACAGTTTGATGTTGTGCAGAGTGACATTTTTTGCCTAAAGACAACGCGATCTGCACTGTTATGAAAAATTGTCATGGCAGAAAAAGCAATAAAGTCAGTGGCAGCCTCATATGCCTGTTTCTCCTGTTGTCTACAGTAGAGCTGTGTCACTAAAAGTGACAATAGTGGCAAAGTATGACCTGTGGACATCGGTACGCTGATGGAGAGGAAGATGAGGCTACAACCAGTAGGTTCCCTGGGAGGATGGGCCGAGGGGTTCCGTGAGCAGGCTTCCTGGTTCCTCTGCATCTCAGTGCCTGGAGGGAAAACAGCATGTTCGATCCTGCCCCTGAGAAGTGAAGACTCTCAATTCTGGTAATGCTCCTTGAAGTCATTTATGATGCATTGGTCCTTTTCCTGCCCTTCATCATGAACATTTTCCACACCAGCCACCCGTCTTTCCCACAGACTCTGTCTCAAGCTCATTCAATCCAGTGCACTCCACTCCTCGTCACATAAGTTGCTCTCTCTAAGTCTATCCATGACCTCTTAAGTTCCCAGTCCAATGGCCTTCCGGAAGGTCTTCTGGTAAGACTTTACTCCAATATTTGAAACAATTTTCTCTTTTAACATTCTCTCTTCCATTGGTACCTCGTTATTTTGCTGGTTTTCAGCATATCTGGTCTTCTCTTCTGTGTTTCCTTTAATGGATTGACCCTTCACCCTGTCTGTGAAACACAGCTACTTCCCAAGGTCCAGTTCCTGCCTCCTGCTAGCGACACTTTCATCTTTAGACACTCATCCACTCCAACAGCTTCAAACAACGCTTCGCTGTAAATGCCTCCAAAATACACTTATGAAAATCTCAGTTTTCCCATAGGATCAAACAATACATGTCCCACAGCTTGACTGGTCTTTGCATATGACTGACAGTGTTTCTACTTATCAGCACCTAATTTTAAGATTAGCCATCTCCCAAGCTGAGTGCCAGTCTTATCGACATCAGGAAGTCTTCCATGGCTTCTAAGCCTAGAGGAACCTTTCTTTCTCCCTGTGTCAGTGGAGAGTCACAAAGTAATCCTTGATCTTTGGTATTTCACAGTCATTTCCCCCCACAAGACAGTGCAGTGTTGAGAAATTTGATGGTGTGCAGAGTGACTTTTCTACCTTGCAGTATTTCAAGGTCATTTAGCACGTATTTGTTGAGTGTCTACTGTGTGGTCAGTTAGCACATATTTATTGAGTGTCTGCTGTGTGCATGGGGCTGTTCTATGTGCTAGAAATAGAGGGATCAACAAAAAAGGGTTTGCCATTGAGCAGCTTATATTCTGGAATGGGAGGAAGACCTGGCATATACAATTGAACCTTGAACAATGTGGGGATTAGGGATGCCAAACCTGCCCCTTCCATCAATCGAAAACCCACATATAACTTTTGACTTCCCCAAAATGTAACTATGAATAGCCTACTGTACACTGGAAGTCATACTAATAACAAACAGCCGATCAACAGAGATTTTGCATATTTTATATATGTTATATACTGTATTCTTACAATAAAGAATACAGCAGGAGGGAAAGGAAGAAACAAACATGACTCTCAAGTTTTAAGCCTGAGCAACTGGGAAAAAGGAGGTGTCAAAGATGGAAGGTTTGAACTGTGAGAATGTGGACTTTGGTTTTTGATTTTTTTTCGTAGAGATAGGGTCTTGCTCTGTAGCAAACGCTGGAGTTCAGTGGTACAATCACAGCTCACTGCAGTCTTGAACTCCTGGGCTCAGGTGATCGTCCACTTCAGTCTTCTAAATAGCTGCGACTACAGGCACAAGCCACTAGGCCTGGCTAATTTGTTCATTTTTATTTTGTAGAGACAGGGCCTCATTATGTTGGCCAAGCTGATCTCTAACTCCTGGGCTCAGGTAATCCTCCTGCCTCAACCTCCTCAGTAGCTGGGACCCCAGGTGCAAGTCACCACACATGGCTTGGACTTTTTAAGTTTGAGGTGAGTACAGTATTAGACATCCAGGTGAAGAATCAAGGAAGCGATTTGTTAAATATGCCCTGGTTACCTCACTCTTAGATGACCACTGCACTGAAAACACCGCTTTTAAAATGCTTTGGAACAACAGGAGATAGACCTGATGGGGAATGAACGAGGCAGATCACACAAACTACTGCTGCTCTTTTGTACGCTACACACTGAGAAACAGTCATCAGACATATAAAGTCATTTCTATTATGTAATCAAATTATTCCTTCAAGTGGGCCTAGCCACTTTCATACTTTTAAACCAACACTTTGGAGCATTTGAGACCTTTTGTCTTACTCCTTTTTTTTTTTTTTTTTTAAAGGATGAGTATCCCTTTTATTTTATTTCTAAAGTTTTGTAGAGATTTTCATTTTATTTTAGAGTCGGGGGTACACATGCAGGTTTGTTACATGGATCTGCTGGATGATGCTGAGTTTTGGGCTTCTATGGAACTCACTGCCCAAACAGTGAGCATATACCCAGTAGGTAATGTTGTAGCCCTTGCCCCCTCCTTTCCTCCGCATTTTTGGAGTCCTCAGTGTCTATTGTTCTCATCTTTATGTCCATGAGTACACAGTGTTTAGCTCCTGCTTATAAGTGAGAACATGCGGTATTGGGTTTTGTGTTTCTGCATTAATTCACTTAGGATAATGGCCTCCAGCTGCATCCATATTGCTGCAAAGGACACGATTTCATTCTTTTTTTTAATTACTGCGTATTGTCCTACTCTTGATACAAAACATATCAGTGTAGTGTAAGGTGAAAGGCAATAGTCATACAGTTGATGAATTTATTTTGTTTACAAACAATAGTGGATAAAGTGTCCTGTAGTAAGTGGAATAGTAAGCACTGGAGACTCCGGAGGGTGGGAGGGTGGAAGCGGGGTGAGGAATGAAATGCTACCCACTGGGCACTATGCACACTATTTGGGTGAGGGACACACTAAAAACCCAGACTTCACCACTATGCAATATATCCATGTAACAAAAATGCACTTGTACCCCCTAAATCTATTTTTTTTAAAGAAAGGTCTTGCAGTGTGACTCGGTGGATGACAAGAAGGAGTACTGGGAACTGGCCTTTCCTACAACAGAGAGAATGCCTCCGAGACGTGGATCAGCCAAATGCTCTGACCACGGCCATGTGTATTAAGTACACACCCACGAGAGCCTAAGCATATAATTAATTGCACCAAAATGTCCACGAAGCCTACACAACTGATTTTCAGTTCCCATTCATTATTTATGAGACAAGTGATAGGTTACACTGAAACGATGCCAATGATACTTGGCATATAACTATGATAAGACCTTTGGTGGTGTACGTTCCTCTTGTGTGATTTCTATTTCTTAAAATACGCTCTGATTTCTTTCTGTTCCCTCTGATATACAGATAAAAATCTCTGTTTTCCACTTCTTTTTTTCTCTGTGACTGGCCTCCGTTTCACTTCATCACTATTCTATTTTCTTTCTTGAGCTCTAACAGAAAAGATGGGAGTACCAAGACAGAAGGAAAATATAAAAACTCCAGCACCCACACAGAAGTGCAACCTTGGATGCTCTTCTAGGAAGACAAGCCCCCATCTAGGTATGTATTTAATATATATTTGCTCACAGAAGTCACAGTAATGTCGTAGAATAAACTATAATAGCAACAGGAATTTCAGCATTTTGCATTTCTTTGATGAACTTAAAAAAAATGCTCAGCCAAAAGACTCCAAGAAAAGTGTTCCCCAAGCCAGAATGTAAATGTCACTGAACACAGTCAATGTAAAAATATCAGCATAAAGTCCCCTTACACCCATATCCCTGTGGAAACGATAGATTATTTATACTCAGCTCAGACTAAGATGAATTGGTCAGGTCCAGTGTGCTGCCAGCTAGGTAAAATGAACAAAATTTCAATTATTTCAAAACCCGATCTCTCCATATCTGGAAAAAACAATCCACTATTCATGTGAACCCAAGGATGATCAACTTCTAATAAAAATTATGAATCTTTTCAATGTTTTCCTAATTTTGAGGTGACAATACATCCAGTAAGCATTACATTATCATAGATCAATAAAGTTCTTTATAGGAAGATGGACACAAATATAGAAATGGAGAAAAGGTTTCATCTTTATTCTGAAATGGGGAGTTGTTCTTGTCTGTCTTTGGATATGTATTTGGAGAATTTACAAGGACTGAAAGAGAGCCAACTTCCACACAGTGGAGGAAATCTGCTTCACAAAAGATAATCAGAAAACTTGCTCAGAGACACTGAGGTGCTAACCCCTGGCATAAGGGTTTGAAATGAATAACTAATTGTCCAAGTCACTCTCAATGCAATCGGTGAGTTACGTTAGTCAGAGGCTTACATTGTTTTGGAAGATCTTGAGAAAACCAACCTTTAAGGATCGTCAATTAAAATATCCTTTAAATCCACCTTGGTGAAGTACAATTACTTTTAGATATCTTCAATAAAATATCCATCATCCCCCACCTACTTTTTATGTCAGTTCATTTTCAAAATGTCACTCAGCAAATCATTCAAAGGATTTTAGGTAAGTTAACACCAGAGAAGCTATTTTCTTTCAGTTAAAAAAAAAGTGGTTGCTGCAGAAAATACATTGTTTTTCACATAAAAAGTAAAATATTTATTAAAGATAATTCTGGCTTCTTAAGAATAACCAATACTACACTATTGTAAAGATTGGTTAGTTCACCAGTGTGAGTTAATTAACGGATTAATGATGTATTCTCATGTACGGATCATGGTGTAAGTATTTTTGGAAATTATCCAATATCAGATATTTACAGAGATATGATACCAATTAAATAATGTTAGCTGACCAACATAATGGCTACTCTGCTTTTTAAAAAATGTACTAAATTTACTGATAGGATCGGAAACATCTTAAAAATAAGTAACGGAACAGAGAAATGATGGGATAGAGATAGATCAATGTAAAATAAATTACTTAATATCTGAAGTGGTTTAATGTGTTATAAAACTTGTAAATTAGTAAACAGAAACACTACTGCGTGTTAAGAGGATGGTAATTAAAAGCACGGAGTTAGACCTGAAATAAGCTACCGAATTTGTGTAGCTCCCACATTTTACTGGTGAGAAAATGAAAACGCAGAGAGATTATGTAGAAAGTACGCAACCGACACTAATTAAAACAAAATGCAGGATGCATATAACAGTTTCCTGGTTAGCACTCATCTTGCTCTAATGGTTGAAATCTTGAATGTTATCGAATCATCCATTTGAATTATACAATGATATACAGTAAATCTAACCCAAATAATAGGTCACCCCAGGGAAAAAAGACCAAAAAAAAAAAAAAAAAGAAACTAATTAATAAGTGGGAGAGGCAAAGCAAAAGGTAGCTCTAACAAAGGTGTTTGTTAAACTTGTGAGGGTTTTTTTCTGTAACCACGTGCATGTCATCATTAGAAAA
Source organism: Colobus angolensis palliatus (assembly GCF_000951035.1). Classification (NCBI taxonomy): domain Eukaryota; kingdom Metazoa; phylum Chordata; class Mammalia; order Primates; family Cercopithecidae; genus Colobus; species Colobus angolensis. Next base: position 1,597,146 of record NW_012117377.1, on the reverse strand, counting down.
AAACACATCTCATTTATTTCAGTGTGATCTCTGTACTGTCTCCAGTCAGATACGTTACAGCTAGTAGGTGATATGTCATTTATTTAATCTCTGTACTCTCTACTCAAAATTATTTTCTGTGAAGAAAATAAAAATTATCTGATCTAAACTATTTAAAGCAGGTAATTTAGGCTGGGCACCATGGCTTATACCTGTAATCCCAACACTTTGGGAGATGAAGGCAGGCTATCGCTTGAGTAAGAGACCAGCCTGGACAACAGGGCAAAACCCCGTCTCTAGAAAACATAGGCTGGGTGTGGTGGAGTGAACCTGTTAGTTCCAGCTACTCAGGAGGCAGAGGTGGGAGGAAAATTTGAGCCGAAGAGGTTGAGGTTGCAGTGAGCCGAGATCGCACCACTGCCCTCCAGCCTGGGCGACAGAGTGAGACCTTATCTCAAAAAAAAAAAAAAAAAGTACACATTTCATTTCTGACAAGTTCATATTTGCTTATTTCTAACAGAATAGGCTGTAATAAAGTCAGAATTTCCCAAACGCCTCAGAAAACTGAGAAAATTTGACAATATCCCACCATTCACACTGTTCTGCTTAATCCTAGCAGGTGAAATGTTTTCATGCTTCAAAGCTCAAAAGGAAAAGAAGAAAAGAGCATCTACAGCAATTCCATTCTATGACTCCTCATCTGATATATTTAATTCTCTGCCTGAGCAGTTAGAAAAAAAAATTAGAACGTTACTAGAAATCACTTTTCTCAAATTTATGGTCTTATTATTTATCATCAGTTTTTAAAAAGTCCCTAATGCTCACAGGCTCCCCCTCACTCCTCTCTGGAATTACGATAACTGGATAAAGAATCACAGCATGGATCCCCTCAAAGGTAGGCCCACTGGTCTTCCTGAGACCCTCCCTGACAACTTTAACCCGGGAACGACAGCGTGGTTATTGTGGTTTTATTTCGTCGTGCTCCCAGCAGCACACTAAATTGTCACTCCTGGAAGAAAAGGTAAAACTACATTAAATGAACAATCCTGAAGTAATCCCTGGAGAACGAAGATATCGGTGTTACAATACAGTACCTTTTAGAATGGCTACTCATTTTAAAAGACCAGACCAAAAGACAGCAGTGATTCACTGATGTTCAATAATTCATATCTTTCTAACATTGGGAAAAGTCCAAGTGTGTGACAAATACTGAGAAATGCTTAAAGTACACTGTAGTGTCGCTGGAAAAGTAACTGTGGGGCAAAGTCAAACTCTCCATCGAGCATGAAAGGACTGCCAGAAAGTTTAGGATTTGGCTTCGCATTGATACTTGTGTTATAAAAGATGATCATTTTCTATTTCACAGCATCTGTAACTACCACAAACAAAGACGAAGGTCTTGCCATAAAATGCAAGTCATACATGTGTCACTCAGGCATGTCGTAATTTATTGAAGACATCATAATTTGATGAACGAACCTCAAGCCTGGGGTCCAGGGCTTAAATTTTAAGCTTGATTCTGTGGTCCATTATTTCAATGATCTTGGCAAGAACCAGTTGCTTTGAACTTTACCATTTTGAAAATTCATTCAAGTCCTGAGGTCCTATAACTTTATTTGAACACATTTTAGTGTTAATAAACTTCTATAAATGAGAAGAACAAAGAATTTAGAAGTCATCCTCTGTATAGGTTTTTGAAGGTGAGAAAGAACTCTTAAAATGATTTCATGTATTTGTCTACATTAAAATTCATGTTCATATTGAAAGTTTCTCAGGGTTTGTTTTGACTTGGATCTATGTGAGAGCAAGTGACTTCTTTTCTCTGTCAACCCCAAGACCTCACCCAGAGCCTGGCAGACCAGCTTTCTTTGACTAAGGGATGAACACTAATTCTGCACCTTAGATGCTTTTGATGATCAGACTGCAAGCTGTCAGTCTGAGAGATCGCAGAGATTTCAGAGATCTGTGAGATCTTCTTGTCTTGTCCATCACCATTCCCTGGTGTCTGGTGCAATGACAGACACGTAATAAGTACTCAACAACCATCACCAAAAATCAGAGTTCCTCTTCCTCCATGATCTTGACAGTGAAAGTCAGAAAGGAAGAAAGGGCAAAGAAAGGAAGAGAACTAGCCTTGATGCCCCAGTGGCCAAGGTGCTCACAGAGAACCTGGAAGACACCCAGAGCTTGAACCACAGCCGCAGTGAGACACACTGCAGGGTGATGAGGAAACCGATTCCACAGCTTGACCTGTTCAAATGCTTCTCCTTCTCAATTAACTCTTCTCCGTCTTATTCTTCTCTAAACCAGTATTTGAAGCAGGATTGATAAGACTGAATATGTATATTTACAGACACATACACCCACTATTGTAGGTCTTGTACCTGCCAATCTACCCACTAAGTTTCTGGTAGCCACATATCCCTGTTGCTGTCTCACGTTCGCAGCTGAATCCATAGACTTTCAAGACCATCTCTTTATACAACTCGTTGAGGACCTGCTTCTTCCTTTCTTACCCATCTCAGTGTCTATGCCTACGTGCCTAATGAAATATCCCCAACCCTTGTTTTTACTTTCTTTTTTTTTTTCCTCAAGTTTTCCGAGCGGGCAGAGATTATACTGAGCCCTCTGATTGGTTTGTGAGCTCCAGGGCAAAGCCAGTCTTAGGATGGCAGGGAAAATGTATCCTCGTCTCACACATCAGAAAATAAAACTGATTAGAAAAACAGAAATGCCTGTAGTAACATTTCTACAGCCACTAAAGACACAGCCACACTCCTATCAACTCACTCTTCACGGGTCTCCCTGCTTAGCAGATCCTTTCATGGTATTACTGAAATTGCTCAACATGCCCCTTTTAAAGGAATTGCTACTGGCTGGGCATGGTGGTTCACGCCTGTAGTCCAAGCACTTTGGGAGGTCGAGGAGGGTGGATTGCTTGAAGCCAGGAGTTTGAGACCAGCCTGGCCAACATGATGAAACCCTGTCTCTACTAAAAATACAAAAATCAGCTGCGCATGGTGGCACATGCCTGTAATACCAGCTACTCAGGTGGCTGAGGCAGGAGAATTGCTTGAACCTGGGAGGCAGAGGTTGCAGTGAGCTGAGACTGCACCACTCCAGCGTGGGCAACAGAGCGAGACTCTGTCTCAAAAATAAATGAATAAACAAAAATAAAGAAAAGCTGTGGGACATGCCAGTTTTGTATTTTGTTTTGTTTTTTTCTCTAGGACAGTCTCCTATAGATGTTTTCCTATTTTTTGGTGATATTTCACCAGGAAAAAAAAATACAAAATAAAATCTCTATTGTTTTTCTGTGAATAAGTTTTATTGTGCATTTTCCTTTTCACAGTACTTTTCACAAACGTATACATTTTTTACATTATGGAGTAGATGAGACTTTACCATGCCATTGACTCTGATGTCCACAAAGCTGTATTTTGAGGCCCAAGCACAGGCCTTGCTCTATCATATTTGTGCTCCAAGAAGTTAATGAGGTTTAGGAACTAATATTCTGTAAAAGAGGTCAGGGAGCTTCTCTTCGAATTTTAGATCTACTAACAGATTTGTGATTCTCTGCCTAGGTTTCCACAATTGCCAGGCTAGAGAGAGGATACTGACTGTAGTAGTCTGTTCTTATGCTGCTAATAAAGACAGACCCAAAACTGGGTAATTTATAAAGAAAAGAGGTTTAACTGACACACAGTTCCACACGGCTGGGCAGGCCTCACAATCCTGGCAGAAGACAAATGAGGAGCAAAGTCACGTCTTAACATGGTGGCAGGCAAGAGAGTTTGTGCAGGGGAACTCCCCTTTATAAAACCATCGAATCTCATTATACTTATTCACTACTGTGCAAACAGTATGGGGGAAACTTCCCCCATGATTCAATTATCTCCACCTGGTCCCACTCTTGACATGCGGGTATTATTACAATTCAAGGTGAGAATTTGGTAGGGACACAGCCAAACTCTATCATTCTGCCCCGGCCCCTCCCAAATCTCACGTCCTCACATTTTAAAACCAAACGTGCCTTCCCAACAGTGCCCCCAAATCTTAGCTCTTTTCAGCATTAACCCAAAAGTCCACAGTCCAAAGTCTCATGTGAGACAAGACAAGTTCCTTCTGCCTATTAGCCCATAAAATCAAAAGCAAGTTAGTTACTTTCTAGATACAATGGGTACAGGCATTGAGTAAATACACCTAGGGTACAGGCATTGAGCAAATACACCAGTTACAAATGGTAAAAATTTACCAAACGGGGGCTACAGGCCCGGTGCAAGTCTGAAATCCAGTGGGGTAGTCAAATCTTAAAGCTCCAAAATGATCTCCTTGAACTCCATGTCTCACATCCAGGTCACTGATCTTAACTATTCTTCCAAAGACTAATGAGGAATCTGCAAAACTGAGCTAACTCCACACTTGTCCAGTGTGGCTGGGAAAGTGGTTGCTGTAGTTTGGATGTTTGTCTTTCCAACTGTCATGTTGAAATTTGATCCCCAATGTTGGAGGTGGGGCCTAATGGGAGGTGGTTGGGTCATAGGGGCAGACCCCTCATGAGTACATTATTGCCCTACCTGAAGTTGGGGACGGTGAGTAAGTTTGCTCTTAGTTTCTGAAGGAGCTGGTTGCTAACAGGAGTCTGTCACCTCCCCACTCTCTCTCTTGCTTTCTCTCTTTCCATGTGATCTCTGCACATGCCAGCTCCCCTTTACCTTCCTCCATGAGTGGAAGCAGCCTGAGGTCCTCATCAGAAGCAGATGTTGGTGCCACACTTCTTGTATAGCCTGCAGAACTGTGAGCCAAATATACCTTTCTTCTTTATACATTACCCAGTCTCAGGTATGCCTTTAGAGCAATGCAAAATGCACTAAGACAGTGGCGTTCTGCTTAATGATGGTAAAAGTATATGCCTATTTCATATTGCTTCTTTATTGTTCAGAGACTGCTTAATCTTCGCCAAATTAATTTTTCTTCATCCAGAGCATACAACTAGATGACATTTTCCAGTCTGCTTTGTAATTAGGCATAATTTGAGCACTGACCAGTGACACATGACAGATGTAATATGCACCACTTCAAACCTGATCTAGTACCCTCCAATGACCACATCTCACATGCTCTTTTTCTCTTCCAAATGGCTGCAATGAAGACACCCTTAGTGTGACCTTGGAAACCATATTTGAACATGGTGAAGCCAAAGGATGGAATGATCCTCAAATCACTCAGAGAAAAGACGCCTGACCAGGAAGACCCCAAGTGGATTTTTACACAAGAGAAATATAAGACAATGCTGTTTTAATCCATTGGGTTTTTGGAGTTTGTAAGTTATAATAGTTAGAATTACTATAACTAATACACATTCAATATCCTCTCAGAGAATTAAAATGGCATAAAATATACTTTACAATTGAATGAAAATTTCATTTTCTGTAGATTTAACATATATTACTTTCACTCAGGGTTATCACTTGTTTGTTTTGTTTATTTTTGTTTTGGGGACAGACTCTCACTCTGTCACCCAGGCTGGAGTGCAGTGGTGCCATCTCAGCTTACTGCAACCTTCACCTCCTGGGTTCAAGCAATTCTCCTGCCTCAGCCTCCCAAGTAGCTGGAATTACAGGTATCCACCATCACTCCTGGCTAATTTTTATATTTTTAGTAGAGATGCGGTTTCACCACGTTGGTCAGTCTGGTCTGTAACTCGTGACCTCAAGCAATCCATCCACCTTAGCTTCTCAAAGTGCTGGGATTACAAGTGTGAGCCATTGTGCCTGGCCTCAGGGTTATCATTTGAAACATGAATTGACTTTAAAGGACTGTTAACATAGGTCTTAGAGGACGCTGGAAGGAAACCTGGTTATCATATGAAATGGTACGAGAATCTAAATACAACATGTAAAGAAAAGTCTAATTGCCGAAGCTCAGTGGTTGTCTGATTTCTCAATATTAAAATATTTGTTCTACATGAGAGTCAGGGGAAGAAAAACACAACTCTTTGTTTTGTTTTGTCTTGTTGTATTATTTTGAGTTGAGACTCTTACTCTGACAGCCAGGCTGGCGTGCAGTAGTGTGATCATGACTCACTGCAGCCTCGAACTCCTGGGCTCAAGCGATCCTCCCGCTTCGGACTCCCAAGTAGCTAGTACTACAGATGCATGCCACCATGCCCAAATAATTTTTTAAAAAAATTGTTGTAGAGAGGAATCTCTTTATGTTGCCCCGGCTAGTCTTCTCCTGGCCTCAAACAATCCTCCTGCCTTGACCTCCCAAACTGCTGGGACTACAGGTGTGAGCCACTGCACTTGGCCCACTTAACCATTTAATCTTAGAATTACAGTGAAATAACAATTACAGTGAAATAACAGCTGTAAGAATTACAGTATACTTTAAATATATATGTATATATACACACAATCTTTTTACATTTAATTCCCAAATATGAATTGAGATAAATAGAATTAATAACATGTTAGAAAATTGCAGGCAAGCTATGTTAAGACACTTGCCTAAGATCGGACAACTTGTAAATGACAGGGCTGTAATTTAAACTTAGTTGTGGTGATTCTCAGGCTCATTCTCATTAACAGAGGAGTCTGAGATAGTTGTTCCTACTTCCTCTCAGCATGGGCCAGCACGATCACACTGCAATCTGGGTCTCTCTGTTTCACTTTATTGAACTATCCCAACGTTGCAAGGACCTTTGAATTGCCGAGTCTCATGATACTTTTTCTATCCTCATTTTACCTCTCTCAAGAATCCAGGTTATTGATCTTTCCTGCCACTGGGAGCTCCTGTTTTGGCTTCTAAGACCTGACATCTCTTGGCTTCTTCTCTCCAGGCTGGCTTCTTTCAAGCCTCTACAGGGTTTCTGCTTCATCCTTACTGTCAAGGCTTCATCCTCTGCCCCAGGGGCTCCTCAGTCCTCATGCAGGTGGCTTTAACTAAACTGCCTGAATCCACAGCTAACCTCAAGGAGAAACTATTTCTTTCACATCAGACATCAACCGAGTTCCAGACATGGCTCTTCAGCCACCAGGTGGATACCACGATGAGATGACTCTGGCATTGCAGGCTTCAGAAATCTAAAACCAAACTCACCATCTTTCCTTTCCAACTTGGCCTTCCTGCATCCAGTCTGAGTTGGTATCTTTCACCTATTTATGAAAGCCAAAATTATGGGCAAGACCCTACATTTGAATTTTTTTTCTCATGCACCACCTGGTTTATTGTAATCACCCACTGATTAGTCTTCCTGACTCCTGTCTGGCCCCTCTGACAAATGTTTCTAGGTGGAAGCGAGAGTGGTCTTTCTGAAATATACATTTATCATTGAATTTGCTTGCACAGTGTCCTTCAGTGGCTCCCTGTAACTCAAACTTTGGTTTTGCTACAAGATTTTCCATGACCTGGTATTTCTCATCAAACTTCTCTCCTGCATTCTGTTCACTTGGTCCTTACCCTGCCTTCCACTATGCACATGATTCCCCAAGGCCGGGTGACACTACGGCGTTGTCTCATTTGCTGTGCATGTGACACTCTGCAGCAGCGTTCCCTAGTGTGGAAGGTCCGCCTGCCCTCGGCACCCTGCAGGGTGAGATGCGGCATTCCTCTGAGCCCAGTGACCTCTGAGCACATCTCTGTTAAAACGACGATCATAAGGCACTGTCCCTGCTTGAGCTGCTTAGGTAAGGCTCATCTCAGACTAGTACAGAAGCCATTTAGAAGCTAAACAGATTTACGAGCTGTACCACCAGATTCCTCTCCTATTGCTCATTAGCTGTGTGGCCCCTGGGCAAATTACTTATCCTCTCTACGTCTCAGCTTCCTTATCTATAAGATGGGGATCATAACAATATCTATCTCCTAGTAATGTTGTGAGGGTTAAATGGGGAAATACACACGAAATGTTTAGAATGGTGCCTGGCACGTTGTAAGTATAGGTAATTATTATTTGCTTTTGCCTCACAGTAATCTAGCACGATTACTATTTTGTATTACTGTACAAAATATTAATAAAATGAATTATACAAAGCTGAGAGGGGGAGTGCTGTTTGTTTTAAAAATAAAATTAAATCAGACTGCATCTTGACTGAAGTAATATCCAGTCCTTCTGAAATTAAATGGATATCAGGAGAACTATAGGATAATGCTATTGAAGAGGAAAGAGAAAAAAAAATAGGTTAAAAGTGAAGCTGATGAACCCCTCACTGTATACTATCCTCAAACAAATAACTTGAGATAATATGTTTAAGATATTAGACTGATCAATGTCGTGTTAACACTTCAGCCTGTTTCCTAAGGGCAGTTATACCCATATGTACTACACATATAAACACATCCAGAGGACAGGATTTTAAACACATATAAAATATTACATAAAGAAAATAATTCTTGGCCGGGCGCGGTGGCTCAAGCCTGTAATCCCAGCACTTTGGGAGGCCGAGACGGGTGGATCACGAGGTCAGGAGATCGAGACCATCCTGGCGAACACGGTGAAGCCCCGTCTCTACTAAAAAATACAAAAAAAAAACTAGCTGGGCGAGGTGGCGGGTGCCTGTAGTCCCAGCTACTCAGGAGGCTGAGGCAAGAGAATGGCATGAACCCGGGAGGCAGAGCTTGCAGTGAGCTGAGATCCAGCCACTGCACTCCAGCCTGGGCGACAGAGTGAGACTCCGTCTCAAAAAAAAAAAAAAAAAAAAGAAAATAATTCTGGTCCCTTCCTTAGGAAAGGCTCCTAAATCTCCAAGCGGGAAGAATTTGCAAACTAAACCCTTCCATGAAGATTAAAACAAAAACCAAAGCCTATTAGTGGCAGCTGCTTCCATCAGTTAGTTCAGCTCCCATTTTTTTCCATGAAGAAACTAACCTTTGTCAATCCCAGTTGATACCTGTGAATATAGAAGAAGTTGTCCAAGACAAAACTAAGCTGAGAAATCTGTAAAGCACCGATAGAAATAATAACAAAACTAGATAGACATTAAAAGAAAGAAAGAAATTCTGCACTGAAATAAGAAAGATAAGTGGTGAAAACATGGAGAGGAAGACTGACGAGAGCAGAGAAGTCAGTGAGACTGTAGCAGAAGCAAACAAGCTATCCATGGGGTCTTCACTTCACTTCTGACAGCATGCAGACAGAAAGCTAGGGGGTTACACAATTTATTTTTCTATTTCTAAATCCTCAAATGTTCATCCCAACTACATTCCAAAACCCATTTAAAATAATGCAGCCTTCATAACTCACAATGTAACTTTAAGAAGTCACATAACTAGGTTTTATAATGTTTTCCATCTCCATTAATTTCAGCTGATCTATATAAATATTCCTCAATTAAGTCACAGAGTGTTCATCTACAATCATGGGCCCGGGGATGCTGGACCTGAACGGCTTGGCTTTACAGGGGAGCAATTGCACTGCAGTGGTTGGAAGGCTTCCCTCTGCGTTCCTGCTTCTATTTATGCCAAGACCCTCAAATCGTGCAGAAGGAGCTGCGAGCCTTGCTGAGAGGTTGCAAAGCTGGCACATGGATAGTGGAAATATTGCCAAGTCAGCAAACTGGCAGATGGCAAATTGGAAAAAAAGCAAGGGAACTGAGAAGACAATGAAAATTCTAGACAACTATAGGATACAATGTGGATTGTTTTTAATTAACAATTTGGTATGCAAATCTTGTAAGAAAAGAACTAAAGAGGCTAAACTAAAATCACTGAAAAATAGAGCTGGAAGGACGTTAGAAATCATTTAGTTCCCTCACTCCTTCAAATGTGTCAAGGGAGGAGAAAGACTTAGAGAAGCTTAAAAGATTTCCATTAGCCTTGTTGCTAGTAAGTTAATTCAGTCACCAAAAATATAAAGAAACACAAACAAAAAACCATTAGGAATAAAAACGAAAAGCATTAGAAAAAGAATAAAGGTAAAATCAAAACTTCTATTTTTGTATTTTTAAGTAATCTAACAGATAACATTTTGTTCAAAACTTTAATTGTAACAACGTATTAATAATTACAACTAAGGTATAAGTCAAATAAATGACAGCAATGATATAGGGGACAGGAGGGAGAAATTTGGAATACTTTGCTATTATAAGGTGCTCATATCACCCACAAAGTGGTACAGTGTTAATTGAACATTGACCTGAGTTAGTTGTAAATGTATTGCACACTTTAAGGCAACCACTAAAAATAAAAATAAAAATAAAAAAGGAGTAAAACTGATATACTAAGAAAAGAGAGAAAATGAAATCACATAGAATGTTCAATTAAAACCACTGAAAGTAGAAAAAGAGGAAAAAGTAAAAATAAGAACAATGAACTTGGGCAACACATAGAAAACAACAGCTAATGCTAATCAAAAGAAAGCAGGTGCAGTCATATTAGTTTCAGACAGAGTAGACCTCAGAGCAAGAAAAGTTATCAGAGATAAAGAGCAGCATTGCACAGTGATAAAAAGGGGTCAATTCCCAAGAAGGCCTAATGATGAAAGTTTATGAGAAAGCATCTAAGTAAATGAAGCAAAAACCTATAGAACTGACGAATCTTGGAATACTAGGCAGATATCAAAAATAATCAAATCATGTCCTTTGCAGCAACATGGATGCAGCAGGACACCATTATCCTAGGTGAATTAACGCAGGGACAGAATACCAAATACTGCATGTTCTTACTTGTAAGTGGGAACTAAACATTGACTACATCTGGACATAAAGAAGGTAACAACATTCCACAGTGGGGACTACCACAGTGGGGCGAGTGGAAGTGGGAAAAGGGTTGAAAAACTACCTATCAAGTACCGTGTACACACTCTGCTGACAGGATTATTTGTATCCCAAACCTCAGCATCATACAACTTATCCATGTGACAAACCTGCACATATACCCCCTGAACCTAAAATAAAAGTTGAAAAAAAATTAACAAATCTATCTTATCTTGCAATTCTTAAATGTCATTAACATGTATCTAAATTTGAGTCTGCTTTTATTCATTTTGTTCCGTTCTCAGCTATTCATTTCAGACTTTAGATTCATGTATTTGATTGCTTGACTATTTACTCACTTCTCTCTGCTCTTTTGGGGAGTAACCTGGAATCCCTGCAAGATGGCTATTATTATCTTGCATGTTTTATATAAATCCTGCATATACTCTTATTCATTTATTTCTGTGAAATTGACCTTTCTTAGTCTTCTATTAATAGCTTACTATCTTCTGCTGTGTCCGTTCAATTTCCAACATAGAAACACATACATAATAATATGTATTTTCACATATATTAAGGCTATTGAATACGTTTTTATAACTTGTAAATTTTCCAAAATATTGTTTCTTATCTCTGTAAGCAAAACTATAATTACTATATCAAATTATATTTTGATCCTCCATTAAAAAAGAAACAGGTGAATCCAATATTATAGTTGGAGACTTTGACATCTACTTATGAGAAATAGATCCATCAGACAGAAAATCAGAAAGGACATAGCTGAACTCAAAAATACCATAGGTATAATGAACATCTGCAGACTATTCAGTCAAAAGTATCAGAGTATACATTCTTCTCAAGTTTATATGAAGCATTCACCAAAATAGACCACATTCTGGGCCATAAAACACACTCTAACAAATTAAAAAATACATAAATCAAACAATGTCTGCTTTCAGACTACACTGAAACTAAGTTAAAAAATAATAAATATAGCTGAAAAGTCCCCAAAAGAGAGAGTAAACAACTCCCTTCTAAATAATACACGGGTCAAAGAAGAAATCGTGAAAGAAATTTGGAATATTTTGAACTAAATGCAAATGGTACACAATTTTATCAAAATTTGTGTGGTGCAGCAAAACTAGTGATAAAAGGGAAATTTATAGCATTGAATGTATATATTAGGAAAGAAAGATCTTAAAATCCATAATCTAAGTTTCCACCTTAGAAAAGTAGAAAAGGAGCAAATTAATTTCAAAGTAAGCAGATAAAAAATATATACTAATGTCTCTACTAAAAATACAAAAAAAATTAGCCAGGCGTGGTGGTGGGCGCCTGTAGTCCCTGCTTCTCGGAAGGCTGAGGCAGGAGAATGGTGTGAACCCAGGAGGCGGCGGAGCTGGCAGTGAGCGGAGATTGTGCCACTGCACTCCAGCCTGGGCAACAGAGCGAGACTCTGTCTCAAAAAAAAAAAAAAAATACTAATAAATGGAGCAGAAATCAATGAAACCGATTTCTACAAAGAGAAAATCAGTAGAGAGAACATCAACAAAACTGAAAACTAGTTATTTGAAAAGATCAATAAAACCAATAAATCTCTAGTCAGGCCAACTAAGAAAAAGGGTAAGGATTCATATTACTAAATCATAATTGAGAAAGGAGACATCACCGGAGATAACATGGATTTTACAAGGATGATAAAGGAACATTATGAACACATTTTGCCCACAACGTTGATAATCTAGACAGGAGGAATTAATTTCTTGAAAGCTACAAGCTGCCAAAAACTTATACAAGAAGCAATAGTTGATTGAAATAGGCCTATATCCATTAGAGAACTTAAATCAATAACCACTTTCCAAAACAGAAAGCACTAGTCCCAGAGGGTTCACTGGTAAATTCTACCAAATATTTAAAGAAAAATTACACCAATTCTCTATGATCACTTTCAGCAGATAGAAGCAGAGAAAATACTAATACACTTTATGAGGCTAACATTATCCTAATATCAAAACTAGACAAATACATTACAGGAAAAGAAAACTATAGATCAGTATTGCTTAAGAACATAGATGCAAAAGTCCTCCATAAAATATTAGCAAACCAAATCCAACAATACATAAAAAGAATATACAATACGAGCAAGTGAAATTTATCCCAAATATGTAAGACTGGTTCAACATTTGAAAATTCATTAATGTAATCCATAATATCGATATGGTAAGATGAAAAACAACTTGATTATATCAATAAATGCAGAAATAGGATTTGACAAAACCCAACACTTATTCATGATAAAAGTCCCAGTAAATGAAAGAGAGGGAAATATCCTTAATTTTTAAGGAATATCCACAAAAATTTCACAACTAATATCATACTTAATAATGAGAAACTAGTAGCTTTCCCACTAAGTCATGTACAAGGCAATGATGTCTCCACTCACCACTGATTTTCAACATGATACTGGAAGTTCCAGTTAATGCAATAACACAAGAAAAGGGAATGTTAGGAATTTAGATTAGGAAGGAAGGAATAAAACTGTATTGACATGATCGTCTATGCAGAAAATCCAAAAGAACCCATAAAAAACCCACAAAACAAAAACAAAAGAACAAACCCTCTTGCTCAAACTGCTAAAACTAATAAGGAATTGTATCCATGTTGCAGAATGCAGTTGACAACAATCCATTGCTTTCCTGTACCAGCAATGAACAGGTGGAATTTGAAATTAAAAACACATATTAATGTTAATTTCCCCCCAAATAGTTATAAATCTATCACAATAGGTATAAGATTGACATGAGGAAAACATAAAACTCTGAAACTACAAAAGCTGTTAAAGAAGAACTAAATAAATGGAGAGATATTTCATGCTCATGGATAGGAAGACTCCATATTGTCCAGACGTCAGTTATTCCTCATTTGATTTCTAGATTCAAGACAATACCGATCAAAATCCCAGAAAGTTATTTTGTATATATGGGCAAAATGATTTTGAAGTTTACATGGAGAGGCAAAAGATCCAGAATAACCAATACAATATTAAAGGAGAACCAAGTCAGAGGACTGATACCATCTTACGTCAAGACCTGTTAAAAGATAATCAAGACAGTGTTCTATTTGTGAAAGGACAGACAGACCAATAAAACATAATTGAGAGCCCAGAAATAGGTCCACATGAATACAGTGAATCGATCTTTCACAATGGTGCAAAGGCAATACAATAGACTAAAGATAGTTTTTCCACAACTGGAGCAACTTGGCATCTACACACACACACACACACACACACACACATACACAAATAAATGCAGACACAGACCTTACACCCTTCACAAAACATTAACTCAAAATGAATCACAGATCTAAATGTAAAACATAAAATTATAAAACTGCCAGAACATAACAAAGGAGAAAATCTAGATAGCCTTGGGTTTGGTGATGATTTTTTTGATACAACACCAAAGTAACCATTCATGAAAGAAATAATTGATAAGCTGGACTTCATTAAAATGTCTTCTCTGTGAGAGACACTGTCACGGGAATAAGAAAAGTCACAGACTGGAAGAAAATATTTGCAAAACACATAAAGAACTGTTATCCAAAGTATACAAAGAATGCTTACAACTCAACAATAAGAAAACCAACCACCTGATTAAAAAATGGTCAAAGCCTGAACAGACTCTTCACCAAAGAGGATATATAGCTGGCAAATAAACATAGGAAAACATGCTCAACATATTTTCTTAGAGAAATGCAAATTAAAACAACAGCATAGCACTACATATCTATTAGAATAGCAAAAATCCAGAACACTGAGAACACCAAATGTTGGTGAGGATATGGAGCAATAGGAACTTTAATTTATTGCTAACGGGAATGCAAAATGGTACTGATGCTTTGGAATACTGTTTAGCAGTTTCTTACGAAACTAAACATATTCTAACTATACAATCTGGCAATCACATTACTTGGTATATATTCAAAGGAGCTGAAAACTTATGTCCACACAAAAGCCTACACATGAATATTTATAGCAACTTTATTCATAATTGCCAAAACTTGAAAGCAACCAAGATGTCCTTCAGTAGGTGAATGAATAAATAAACTGCAGTACAACGGAGTATTATTCAAAGCTACAAAGACAGACACTATCAAGACATGAACTGACATGAAGGAACTTTAAATGCATGTTACTAAGGGAAAAAAAAGCAATGTGAAAAGGCTACATACTGCATGATTCCAAGTATATGACATTTGGGAAAAGGCAAATATATGGAGACAGTAAAAAGATTAGTGGCTGCCAGGGGTTAGGGTGCAGGGAGGGATGAATAGGTAGAACACAGAGGATTCTTAGGTGACACTCTTCTTTTTTTCTTGAGACAGTGTCTTGCTCTGTTGCCAAGTCTGGAGTACAGTGACACAATCTCAGCTTACTGCCACCTCCACCTCCTGGGTTTAAGCAATTCTTGTGGCTCAGCCTCCCGAGTAGCTGGGATTACAGGCCTGTGTCACCATGCCTGGCTAATTTTTTTGTATTTTTAGTAGAGATGGGGTTTTGCCACATTGGCTAGGCTGGTCTCAAGTGATCCACCTGCCTCGGCCTCCCGGAGTGTTGGGATTAAAGGCATGAGCCACCACACTTGGCCTAGGTGAAACTATTCTGTATGATACTATAATGGTGGATACATGATTCTGTAATTGTGAATACACTTGTCTGAGCCCATAGAATATATAACACCAAGAGTGAAACTTCAGGTAAACCAGGGTCTTTGGTGATGATGTGTCAGTGTTGATGCATCACCTATCACAATTACACACCCTAGTGGGGAATGCTGAGAACAGGGGAGGCTGTGCATGTGTTGGGGCAGGGGGTGTATGGGAATTCTCTATGCTTTCCTCTCCATTTTGCTATGAACTTAAGACTTCTCTAAAACATGAAATCTATGAAAAAACAAATGAACAAACAAGTAAATAAAAAACACCAAACCCCCACAAGTCAAGTTTCATCAGTAAGGGAATACAAAATATTATAAATATTAAGATGGAAACATGAAGCAAATATTAAGATGGGAAAACTGTTCACTTATCCTTCTGACAAGTGGCAGTAAAATATTGTTAAACCATCTTTCTTGAAGGAAGAATAATGGAAATGGAAATAATCACATCACACCTTCTTGAAACTATAAGTGTGTCTCTTTTAAGGATAGGACTTTATATGGTCATTGCAAATGTTCACAATAGGAGAAGGAAAAGTTGGACAAAAAAGGCCAAAATGAATAGGACCTGGCATCCCCTGTAATCGTGGCTCCAAAGAGAGGAATTACAGGATTGTGTGTGGGTAATGTCCAAGTCATTTCTGAATCAAATCCAAATCCCTTAGCTGCTATCGAGAAAACACTATGCGAACCAACGGGTTCACAATCATCCACCTCACAGCAAAGGATATGCACTCTTTGTGTCTGCCCTATGAGAATCCTGTAATGTTGCTGGAGAAGGGCCATAGAAAGGCAATGGGAATGATCCAGGTCAGGAGGGACTGCTACATTTGTATAAATTCTTGTCTGCCAAGATAAATGTTGGGGAGGTGGCTGGTGGAAGTCTATAATATCAAAAGGGCACAGATAGGATAAACACGGAACTTCTAGCCAGATGCCGTTAAAACCAGGATATGGAGAGAGGGTGGTAGATGTGATGACTTGGAGATTTCAGAAGTTAAATTTAAGACGTATAACAGTAATATTTAATCCAATCTAGAGTAAACATTGGTCACTCATTACCTCAAGAATTGGAAACGGTTGAAAATAGAAAGAACTCCGAAAGATGGTTTGCATAATTTCAAGCTGAATCATTCAGTTTTTATGTTTTGAGACTATATTCTTTTGAGTTTAGGGATGTGGTATTGCTCAATGTGCCGCTGTCAAGCTTAATACTGGGGCAGATGGTCAAAGGTCAACCCAGCACTGTTGCTTTTCTTTTTTAAAAAATTTCAATAGTTCTGGGGATACAGGTGGTTTTTGGTTACATGGGTAAGTTCTTCAGCAGTGATTTCTGAGGTGTGAGTGCACCCATCACCCAAGCAGTATATAATGGACCCAGTATGTGGTCTTTTATCCCTCCTTCCCTCCCAACATTTCCGCCAACTCCCGTGTCCCCACAGTCCATTACGTCACTCTTATCCAGCGCTGTGTTTCTTACATTCCCCTGAAGAAAAAAAATTGGCCAAAGGCATTTTATCTAGGTCTCAGGAAATACAACCCTGTAACTATTTGAAGTATTCACATTTTTGGCTAATATCCTAAGCAGAACCTAGAATAGGTTTAAAGCTTTTCCACAGCTCTCTGTGAATCTCATTTCTTTGTTTTTCTCTGCACTTAGTTTGCATCTGAATATCATAAATCGCTGATCAGCCTTATAGGCTGACAAAGAATATGCTCAAAGAACAGAAGAAAGCTGTGCTTTTTTACCTTTGTGCATTATCTGTACCCCCACCTCAAATTCCTTAAACAAAAACTTTGTGCCTGGCTCAAATTCGAGACTTAATGTTTATTTACCTAAATGTGATAGATTTAACATTTTATTTTCCTGAAGTTTTCATTGTAATTCAGTCAATTAGTACCACCCCAAACAGCACAGCTTCCGGAATAAATTTTTATAGAATGTTAGTTTTCATTTTTATAATTATTAAGCTCATTAAACATCACCTCATTAAATTATTAAGCAATCTATGTTTCAATCACAGTTCCTTGAGAACCTTCCTCAAACGCCGTTCTGAAATCAAAATGAACTAACCTACAGCAGTGTTTTGCCTGACTAGTCTCTTCTATCATAGATGATGATGTCGATTTGGCTTGATTTTCTTTTAGTGGATTCTTGTTTATTCCTAGAGATGTCTTCCACTTTCTTGTGGCTTACAACCATCTGTTTAATAACCTTTCCCAGAATACAACCTTTTCTAGAATAGCACAGAGTGTTACATAGAGCAGACAGTTAAAATCTTCGGTTGAAAGGATTATTGTGTGAGCTCACGGATAAAGGATATACTATTGATACGGTTTGGCTATGTCCCCACCCAAATCTCATCTTGAACTGCAGTTCCCATAATCCTCATGTGTCATGGAAGGGTCTGGGTAGGAGGTAATTGAATCACGGGGATGGTTACCTCCATGCTGTTCTCATGATAGCGAGTGAGTTCTTACAAGACCTGATGGTTTTATGAGGGGCTTTTCCCCCACTTTGCTCTGCACTTCTCCTTGCTGCTGCCATGTGAAGAAGGACATGTTTGCTTCCCCTTCCACAATGACTGTCAGTTCCTGAGGCTTCCCCAGCCCTGTGGAACTGTGAGTCAATTAAACCCCTTTCCTTTATAAATTACCGAGTCTCCGGTACGTCTTTATTAGCAGCATGAGAACGGACTAATGCAAGTATATTATATTCCGCTATATGGTGAGTACCTTGGCATGGCCCTCATTTAGTGAATTTTTTCCCAGGGACAGGTGCTTTCTTTTCCTTTCCACTCTTTGTTCTTTTTCCCTTCCTTACATCAATTTTTTGAAGGGTTCACTATCTGCCAGGGGATAAGGAAAATATGGGGAGTGGCATCTAGTTCTGAGCAGCCACACTGAGAAAGATGAGAATATAACTGAATAGTCCTTCATATTATTATTCTATGTAATCACTGGGACCATTTGAAAACTTTTAAGATACACTTACACAATTAATGCTTACATGTGTTACACATTGTCGTAAGGATTTTGCAATCATTAACTCATGTAATCCTTATGACAACCTTATAAGGCACTTATTATATTATTATCTCCATTTCCAGATGAGAAAACTGAGGCACAAAGCTGGTAACATGGAGGCTGTACTCAAATCCAAGAAGTCTGGCTCCAGAGTCTGTGCTTTTTTAGCCACTGTATTGTGCATCTATGAGAGTAATAGGAGAAATGTTCACAGAGACCAAATCATTATTTGATGTCCCTTTGAACAGAGAAGACAATACAAAGAAAGCAAAGAGATAAATAAAAAAGAACAAACAAAAGCTGAGATGCACAAAAGCCATCAACTTTCTTTCATTCTAAAATATGTAAGACTTCAGGTCTAGAAATATGGATAAGGGTTAAAATCCCCTTTCAAGATGCCACAATATTACACTATAATCAAATCATTCTTTCCTGGAAATTCTCCTTACAGCTGAATTTCATTCAGCACAGGTGAGAACCTGTAAGGAAACTTTCTTTTACGTTCTTTCTGTCACCACTAGCAGCAGTTCCAAGCCTTCGGCTCCTTCTCTTCAAATCCTGCCCTATGACAGTCTGTTTCTCCTCTCCATTTCTCCCTGATCATATGATGACTGGTGCAATATGCCACATTCTAGTGTGTCTCATAACATGATGCTATTCTACGATTTCCTCTTTTACAAAATACCTTGTGCTTTCTTCCACCAGGCCGCCTGAAATGGAATCTTGAGCAAACTCCCTACGGGCATTGCCATACTTATACACTCACCAGGGAAAACAGCAACTGCTACTTGGCACTGAGATTTTGGAAGTTCTTAGAGTACAGATTAAAGCTGAATTGTACTTTCTGTTTAAGGAGACCCTAGGACTATGTCTCTATTCATATAACAAAAGAAAATATGTGTTTTAAACCTTTTTTTCACAGCAGAATTGTTTTAGATAAGGCTTTGAAAACTGAAAAATTCCTCCCATCTGGGTAGAATCTTGAACATTTTTCACAGACAATCTTGGACCTCTTAAAAAACTAAATGTATTAAATATAAAAAGAGAACTTTGAGTTTCCCAAATACTTTTCAGAGTCAACAGTAAGTATAACTGGTTATTAACATGAATGTCAAAGATAAAATGATTGCTTGATTTTTCATGTAATCCTTGAAATTAATCTGAATTTTTTAAATAAACTTACCCAAAGAGGTAAAACTAACTTTTTTTTTAAGCCATGATCCAAAGTTAGATAAGACAGACTATCAGATCATGAAAGAATATCAAATAGCACTTAGTGCAAAGTTTTAATTCAGTACAGTCTCTAGAAAGACTGCATTTGTATAAAGACTATATGGTAGTTCTTTTTCTTTTTTTCACATCCTTTTTCTCTACAGAGTTTGATTCACTCTCCTATGACAAAGAGATTTCCAAAACTATTGCGCACTAAGGTTTAAATAAGCTTCCCTCACATTTTTTCCCTTCTCTCAAACTTTTCCCTCTCTATATTCCAGAGTAGCTGTCAGAAAACATCTGATGGTAATAAACAATGTCCTTTCCTCTGTGAAGGGAAACACTTCCTGGTCTTTCTTATTAGTAGAACTATCTGACAAGGCAGGGATCAGATAATTATTTAATTATTGTTTCTAAATGGAGGGACTTCCCCCATATCCTTCTGTGAACCAGTGCAACCCTAGGTTTTGGAGAAAGCTGCCAGAAGGAAAGGATGGCTAACATTATTCTGAAACGTGATGCAATCTCTCAGACTCATTATTTTATTTAATGAAATGTGTGTCATTGTTGATGAGCAAAAAATTTTATTTGATGAAAACTATGCCATCCAAAGACTTCAGCCTCAAAAGAAATTTCATTCTGCACTGATTTAAATTGAATTTTCTTTTTCTACATCCTGATTATAAAAATCTTTCTTTTCCCCACATTGAAAGACTAATTGGCTTTCATGACTAAACAAACACAGGAACTCCTATTTAATTCTAGATTTAATTACCTACCAATCTGATAATGGCTAAGGAATGCTGGAGCAGGTAGTCTTTCCTCACCAAAGACTCATTCTCCTTCCTTCTTCCATTCTAACGAAACCCCTATGCATTGAGGTAACATGCGGATTCCGTTAATTACAGGAGTTATTCTCATTCTCCCAAGTCTAGGGATTGAAGCATGATTGATTACAACTAGCCGTCTTCATCTTATTTCCCTTGACTAGTGATTGATAGCTGAAGGGCCAAGTGTGAGGGGCCAGTGGAAGGTAGGACTGCTAGCGAGGACTTCCTTTTCAGAATTAAAAGGCAAAGAAAAGAAGGTCTTTTGCTCCTTTACTTTCATTCCTGCCTGGAATGTGGCTGTGATTTCTGGTAGTGCAGTAGACACCTTGCAACTGTTATACAAAGCAACAGGAATGGGAATGAAAACCAACATAGTAAGAAACAGCAAAAACAAAGATGGAAAGAGCCTGTGCTCCTAACGTCAGAAATAAGCAGTTAATTGAATACAGCAACTGCCTTTTTCCAGACCTCTTCATATTTGAGATAAGTAAACAGTTACTTAAATCATTAATAATAGGGTATTTTATTATTTGCAGCTGAATACGTTCATGATAAATATAGCTATAAAGTCAACTTAGACTAGAACGTGCTATTTGATGAACAATGTAAAAAGCTTTGGTTTGTGTTGGTTACTTAGATGATGCTGAGAATGCCTGCAACCTTTTGGTGGTAAAGCAGACCCAAATACACACTCCCCTCTTACAGATCATTAGTGAGTAACCCTTTCCTAGATCGGGATGTTTAAAAATTGTTGACATACAGTGTATGTTGTAGACTTTCCTGAACATTTTAAATTTCAGTGTCAAAATTTTCCTATCATATCACTGAGAATCTCCAAACATCTCAAAAAAGTCTTCCTCTGCATGGATTTAATGAGTGTTTACCAGGTGCTAAGCTCTGTGCTGAGTGTGGGGCTTCAGAAATGACAAGACAACATCCTTGTTCGAAGACACTTAGTCTAATGGTGGAGATGAAAAATAGAAACATGTATGCATTAAAATAAAATGTTGGAAGCAACTTCTGCCTTTAGGAGACAGGAAAGACATGAGAGAGGAGGGATATCTGGCTGAGGCAGTGAAGTATGGGTAAGAGCTTGTTGGGAGGAAAAGCAGGGCAAAAGCTATTCAGAGAAACAAGGGCTAATTAGAGAGGGAGTCACAGAAAGCCATCGTGTACAGTGGGGATGCGAGAATTTGCAAAAAGAACTGGAAGATAGGAAATGAGACCACAGCAGACTGTAAACTGCCTCAAATGCTCCGACCAACTGCTTAGAGTTCAGCCTGCAGACAACGCAGAACAATAGAAGGCCTTTAAACAGTAGAGAATTGGGTCAGATCTGGGGAGATTATTCATTACTTCAATGTTTTTCTGTAAGACACAATAATACACAATCATGTAAAAATTTAAATAACAAGGAAGTACAGGCTGGGCGTGGTGGCTCATGCCTGTAATCCCAGCACTTTGGAAAGCTGAGGTGGCCCGATCACCTGAGGTCAGGAGTTCTAGACCAGCCTGGGAAACATGGTGAAACCTCATCTCTACGAAAATACAAAAAATTAGCCAGTTGTGGTGGTGCATGCCTGTGATCCTAGCTAACGGGAGGCTGAGGCAAGAGAATTGCTTGAACCTGGGAGGCGGAGGTTACAACGAGCTGAGATCACTCATTATAACCATTGCACTCCAGCCTGGGTGACAGAGGGAAACTCTCTCTCAAGTGAAATTCCATCTCAAAAAATAAAATAAAATAAAGCATATACATAGAAACGGAAAGTTTCTTTCTTTGCCTTCACACCCACCCTCTCTCAGGGGAAGTTGCTAATAACAATTGTTGTATATTTCTCTGGACTTTTCATTTTTATGCACACTGTATCACCTATTTTATCTTTCTTTTGTTTCTGTTTGTACGTCTCTGTCTCCTGTCTGTCTCTGTATCTATCTTTTTAACAAAGATAGAACCACAAAGAAATATAGGATATTTTTGCAGCTTACTGTTTGATCTGAGAATGTACTGTGGATATCCTTTCCTGTCCACACATACAGATTGACCGCACTGCTTTTCATATCTGCATATTAATCTCAAACAGGGCTTTGAAACCTACGGGCGTGTAGGCTAAATGTGGCATGCTGTCTGGAAGACAGCCACACCCGTTTATGTATGTATTATCTATGGCTGCTTTCTAGATACAAGAGCAAAGTTGAGTAATTATGATAGAGACTGTATGGCCCGCAAAGCTTGATATATTATAATACTATCTGCCCCTATACAGGAAATGTTTGACGACTCTCGGTCTACATTATGTACACACTAGAATGAATTTCATCATTTCTGCATTGATGTCCACTTAGGTCATACAGTTGTTTTGTCACAAATAAGGCTGCAATGAACACCCTGACATATCTTTGTGCTCAGAAGCGAGTGTTTCTGTAGGAGAGTGTGCTGGAAGTGGAGGTGCTGTATGAACAGATTTCCATTCTTTTTTCTTGTTTTGGCGTGAATCCTGGTGGCAGTGTGGAGAGGAGTTTGGAGCTAGGAGTCTCAGGGAATGAGATCAATTAGGAGGCTATCCCAATAATCCAGGGTCTAGAGGAGGCAAGCCCAAAGGTGCAAACAGAAAGAGGCTAGAACTGAAGAGATATTTGGGAGGAAATATTGAGAATGACATGTTGGATGAAATGAAGGAGGGAGATGGTGGCTAAAATGCTTCTGAGATTAAAAGTTTGAATAACTTACTCACTGAAAATAAAAAGATTAGCATCATCTGAAATGTGAAACTAAGAAAGGATGTTTTCCTTGAATGTCTTTTTTTTTTTTTTTCTTTTGAGAAGGAGTCTGGCTCTGTTGCCCAGGCTGGAGTGCAGTAGGGTGATCTTGGCTCACTGCAACCTCTGTCTCCCAGGTTAAAGCAATTCCCCTGCCTCAGCCTCCATAGTAGCTGGGATTACAGGCACCCATCACCAGGCCTGGCTACTTTTTGTATTTTTAGTAAGGACAGGGTTTCACCATTTTGGCCAGGCTGGTCTCAAACTCCTGACCTCAAGTGATCTGCCCATTTCAGCCTCCCAAAGTGCTGAGATTACAGGTGTGAGTCACCGTGTCTGGCTTGAATGCCACTTTAAAAAAATCTTAGGACAAATTGATGTAAAACTCACTTGGGTACTTTCATTTTGAGATAAGAAGCATGATTATGAACAAAGGCTTGTGGTTCCTTATATCACCAATGATCATTATTTTAAGTCTAATAGTTCCCTCTGTAGCTGCCATCACTCTGGTCCCTCCACTTTCTTGGGCATGGTGAACCTTTCCTGGTCATTCAAGCAGTCCTCTTCCATGAAGTCCTTTCCTTCATTCCCCGTAACAGCAGACTACGTGCCATGAAGTCCTTTCCTTCATTCCCCGCAACAGCAGACTACGTGCCTAAGGCAAAGATCCTTGGATCCTCAACATCATGGTGATTGGAATTTTTATCCGGGCTCTTAGCCTTCTTCTGAAGCACATCTTCACAGGATGGTACAGATTTCCTGTCTATATCCTCAAACCACAAGTTAAACCAATTTTCACATTTCACTGAGATTATGTCTTTCACTTGACCATTTTTTGTTGTTGTTGTTGCAAAAAAATAAATTTACCATGCTACAGGCATTACTGACTAAACTGAGATGAGGAAAGGGCCACAAAGCCAAATGAATCTGCAAACACATACACTGTCTAGGCCCACCCACTGATCTTGGAGCCCATTCAGATCTAGGCCTCCACAAACCTACGTCCCGTGAATTTTAGGAGCAACAACACATGGTTGAAATGAAAGCTAATAAATCTGAAAATACCATAGGTCGGCTGTACTCTCCAAGCACTGTGGAATTTTCCATAGACAGTGTTCAACATATTTTGATATAGAGCTTTTTTGAGTATGAAACCAGAGTGCTCCAGAATCTAAAAGTACTTGAAAATGAGATAAGATCATTACACTGGCTTTTTTTTTGGTTAGTTTTTGTGATTTTTAAGTGGGAGGGGCCCCGGTAACAGAGTTTAGCTAAAAAGAAGGTGATGGATGGCCCTAAAAGAAATAGGTGAGCCCCACACAAATAATTTTTTTTTTTTTTTTCGCTCTGTTGCCCAGGCTGGAGTGCAGAGGCGCGATCTCTGCCCACTGCAACCTCCGCCTCCTGGACTCAAGCAATTCTCATGCCTCAGCCTCCCAAATAGCTGGGACTGCAGGCACCCGCCACCACGCCTGGCTAATTTTTGTATTTTTAGTAGAGACAGGGTTTCGCTATGTTGGTCAGGCTGGTCCTGAACTCCCGACCTCAGGTGATCTACCCGCCTTGATCTCCCAAAGTGCTGGGATTACAGGCACCACACAAATAATTCTAAACCTACAGGAAAAAATTGGATGCATTTACTGAGTGATCTGGAAGGAGAAGAGCTACAGTAACAAAGTCAATGGCAAAATGTCACGACTCCTTTTGGAACACAGTGCTTATACAACTGTTCTACATGCTGAATAGGTCAGTCATCTCATTACCAAAATTCACATTTTAAAGGAAAGAACATCTTGGGGCTCTCTGTCTATAAAATCCTGCCACTTTGATGCTAAAGTTCTTAGACAGCTCTGAGGCCAAGTCTTACAGAGTTGACATAAC
This sequence comes from Colobus angolensis palliatus, assembly GCF_000951035.1. Taxonomy (NCBI): domain Eukaryota; kingdom Metazoa; phylum Chordata; class Mammalia; order Primates; family Cercopithecidae; genus Colobus; species Colobus angolensis. The sequence continues at coordinate 1,572,045 of NW_012117377.1, read as the reverse complement.
AATAACATCAATGCCTTTGCCAGAGACCTTTGAGATCAGATCCAGGGAAATGCAGAGTAGGACAGATCAAAGCCTCACCAGGCCGGTGGCAGGCACAGCAGTCCTTCCCTACTTATCCATTGCCTACCTGTTCTCCCCGTCCTGGGAGGGAAAGGCAAGTGTCAATATCCCTGCCACTTTCCCTATAGAATAACTGAATGAAAGAAGAAATTCCTAGCATAGATGTGCAAAATCATGAAGAAAATATTCAGTAGGAAAAAAAAGTCGCTTAGGTCAGGCGCGGTGGCTCACGCCTATAAACCCAGCACTTGGGGAGGCCAAGGTTGGTGGATCACTTGAGGTCAGGTGTTGGAGACCAGCCTGGGCAACATGGTGAAAATCTGTCTTTACTAAAAATACAAAAATTAGCTGGGCATGGTGGCACGTGCCTGTCATCCCAGCTTCCCAGCTACTCAGGAGGCTGGCGCAGGAGAATTGCGGAACCCAGGAGGTGGAGGTTGCAGTGAGCTGAGATCATGCCACTGCACTCCAGCCTGGGTAACAGATAACAGAGACTCCATCTGAAAAAACAAAACAAAAAAAAGCTGTTGTCATTTTACTCTGGCCCTTAGGGAGAAGTAAGGCAAAGAAGAGACTTCTGATATGGGAAAAGGTTACATCTGGAAAACATTCTCAGCCCTCTACATCTCTCCATGAGCAATCACCACAGTGTCTAAGGATTGTAATAAAGGAAGTATCAGATGAAGGAAAAAAGGAGAATCGCAAATCACTACCAAATGTTTAGAATCCACAATTCCTTTATTCTTTACAGCATGTTTATTTCAACCTGCATTTAGCATGTATTTAATTCTGCCCTGCAATTAATTTTTACGTGTTTATTTTCACCAGGTTGAGCTTTCTGGAAGGCACAAGTGCTGCGTTATTCATTTTTGTATCACATATTCATCCATCCCTTCCCAACTCCAGTATCAACTTGGCACATATTAGGTACATCAACAGCTATGTAATTTTACCCTATCCTGACTACTGCCTTTATTTCAGTGTTTTCCCTCCAAAAATCTGATCTTTAAATAGTTAGCTTGATGGAGTTCAATGCTTCTGAAGTGAATGCTAATCCTGAGATATGCTTTAGGAGAAAGAATTTACATTAGCAAATAGATCTGAAAAATTGGGCATACTCTATTCTCTTTTTGGAAAATCACAATGCATATTAGCAAATTAAAGCCTCTGAGATGACTTGCAATGAAGGGATCAGTTCAAGCCTGTTTTGCTCAGTCTTTCCTATCATGTTGAATAGGGGCATTGTGTTGTTGTTGTTGTTTTAATCCTGTCTATTGACGTACACTGGAATTATTGTTCTTTAGAATGTTGCTATTCAAACTGTGGCCTATGGACCAGTAGCATTGAAATTACCCAGGGCTTGTTATAAATGCAGGCTCTCATGTCTCACTCCGGCCCACATGAACCAGGGCCTGCTCTTAGACAAGATACCCAGGTGATTCACACGCACATCACTGCAGAAGACACCTGAGGAAACTCAGGTGTAATGGAAAAGGATTTAGCTTGGAAAACCAGGTAGATCCATCTGATTCCATCAGTTACAAACTATGTGATCTTCTGCAAGAAAATCTGTATATTGCATGATCATTGTGAAGATTAAATAAAATAATATACCTAAATCAACTGGCACATAATAAATACTAAGTGAACTACAGCAATTTCTATTAGGATCATTATTCATGCTGTACATATACTTCACTTATTACATAATTATAGTCATTGATTTTAATTGACCAACCGAATTGATTTGTTAACCACATTGATTCTAGAAAGTTAGTATAATCAATGTGTGCTACAATCAAAGGAGAACCTAATAACCCCCCAAATCCCCTTTTGCTTCCTCTTTAAAGAAGCTGTTTTTATTGTAGGAAATCTATACTTACAGAGGAATAGGAAGATGTTTTATGAAAGTCCAAGATGTTTGTCTTTGAATTGCATCCCCTCCTTTCGTCCGGAGCAAAAAATTGGAGGATTCAGAATTGGAAATTCTCATGCCTGAAAGTTTAGATTCCTAAGGACCACACATTTTACGTCATTAATACCCTAACATTTAATTAGCAATTTCATTTATCTTAGGCATGTATAAACAACATCCATTTACTTCAAAAAATCACGCCAGCCTGGTTTTCATGTTCCATGTGACAAAGACTTTCTGAACTTTTATCAGAAAAAAAAATACAAAAGTCAATTGGGGAAGAGGTGAAACTAATTGAGAAAAAACATAATTAGCAAGCAAATATTCTTTCTGCCCATATTTTCTATTTTTGCTCTATTATTTCATACATATCCTGTGAGACCGAGCGTGGTGGTTCATGCCTGTAATCCCAGCACTTTGGGAGGCTGAGGAGGGTGGATCGACTGAGGTCAGGAATTTGAGACCAGCCTGGCCAAAATGGCGAAACCCTGTCTCTACTAAAAATACAAAAATTAGCCAGGCGTGGTGGCATGTGCCTGTAATCCCAGCTACTCAGGAGACTGAGACAGGAGGATCACTAGGACTCGGGAGACGGAGGTTGCAGTGAGCCCAGATCGCACCACTGCACTACAGCCTGGGTGACAGAACAGGACTCTGTCTCAAAACAAATTATATCTATATCTATCTATCTATATATCCATATCTATATACATGTCCATATCTATATCTATCATCTCTATCTATCTATATTTATATCTATCTATAGATAGATATCCTGTGAACTTCATTTGTATTTTATATCCACAAATGCTTTTAATGGCCAGAGCACATTTAATTTATTCCTTTTTTGGGGGGCTTTTATCTTAAGTTCAGGGATACAAGTGCAGGTTTGGTACACAGGTTAAATTGTGTCATTGGGCTTTGTTGTATAAATTATTTCATCATGCAGGTATTAAGCCTCATACCTATTAGTTGTTTTTCTTGATCCCCTCCCTTTATTTATTTACTATAAATATATTTATTCAGCTTAAGAGACTCTAGCTATCCATCTTAGATTCCAACAAGTGTTGGTGACAAAGCACTGTGATGCATGGACTGCTCTTCTTCTTGCTTTCTCTCCATTTTATTCTCCCCATATGGCATCATATCCATATATGGTAATCCTACATTTGATGATAAGCCCTCAGGGCTTCAGTTATTTAGACATGCCATTTCTTCTTTCTTATCTCTCTCAGATCTGCCATTTATTTTTGTTAAGAAAATACTCATGCGTGGCTGGATGCCGTGTCTCACACCTGTAATCCCAACACTTTGAGAGGCCAAGGTAGGTGGATCACCCGAGGTCAGGAGTTCAGGACCAGCCTGGCCAACATGGTGAAAGCCTGTCTCTACTAAAAAACACAAAAATTAGCCGGGTGTGGTGATGGGTGCCTGTAATCCCAGCTACTTGGGAGGCTGAGACAGGAGAATTGCTTGCACCCAGAAGGCGGAGGTTGCAGTGAGCCAAGATTGCGCCATTGCACTCCAGCCTGGGCGACAAGAGCGAAACTCCATCTCAAAAAAAAGAAAGAAACACAAAAAAGAAAATACCCATTTATTTTATTAAACTTAGTTCGTTGCCAATTTGATTTTTTCCCCCAGTTTGAACATATGAATGCATGTTGAATATACTAACCGCTAGAGGCCCTTTTTAACATATCCATACACTCTTACATCAAATACAGCAGTTAAAAGAAAGAAGTTGGGCTCTCTTCCTACAAAGCCATTTTTTGTGTATAAGGAAAGAAGTAGGTTTCGGTTTTTAATACCAATCTGACACCAGCAACATCAAGAAGTTCAACCACTGGGTTTTTTGTCCTAAAAATGTGTGTTCAGTCGATTACTGCCAAATGTCACAGACTGTCAAAATAAAGTCTGCATAGGTTTCTTGTCTGTTGCTATAAACAATTAGCATCACAAATGTCATAACTAGAAAATAATAAAGCATTAACCGGGCCTGACCCTGAACAGGACTTACTTCCCTAGTGGTGAGTGCGTAAGTAGCAGGCAAGGCACCAGGACCAATGGCCAAGGACCCCAGCGTTTGCTATGAGACGATGGAGCATCAGGGAGGACAGACATAGATCCCTAGGCTGCTTAAACGAAGAGATCTGCAAAGTATTTTGCTGCTTCTGTCATGCAAGATCAACCTTTACTGCAAAAAGACTGGGTGGCCCAACTGTGACACCCCTAGTGCCATCTCGAACAACCTGGTCAAGGCACCCTGCGACTGGTCCCATCACCTCATCTCTAAAATGAGGAATTACTAATAATCCCTGAGACTTCTTTCATTTTCACACTGTTGTAAGTCTGGGATTTCAGACGCCCGAGGAATTTTCTTTTCTGGAATATTCTGAAATGTAGATGACGGAAAAAGGCAAAGCCTTTTCAGAATCATAGTGTTTCACCTCAGTGGAGGCCAGTCAACTGCATGACTAAATTCCTTCACAGGATCACACTTGTTCACCAACAAAAGGCAATTTCTGGCTCACTGAACCGTACTCTCTTGAATAGTAACTATGTGGAAGATGTCTTCACCTGTTCAGAATCTGTCAAGCCCAGAGATAAATCTCATGAGATGAGGCTAGAGAATAGCCTCTTCTTGCCAAAATGATTTATTGAGTTAATGTAGCTGAATTTATCAGCTCATTTTCCCATAGTTGGAGATTTGCCTGTAAACATGATTGTTTTCTGTTATGGACAACTGCAGCAGGCATCTGTATGCACACTGAGAAAGGAGAGAAAGTGATTCAGAGAAGTGAGATTTTGTACAGCAGCTATTTAAAACCTCTTTGGGTTTCCTCAAACCCCTATTCCACTTCACCTCCTTGCCCATACCCAAGTCTCATGCCCAATACACACAGTCAGAGCAGCTGGTGTGCCCCATAGAATTCACTGAGACACAGAACAATTCGGATGGGAACTTGCTCAATACGCACTCACCAGCACCTTCTATGCTAATTCTTTTCTCTTTTCCTTCTGTTCTAATGGAAGATAAGACCCTTCCTCATGCCAAGGATAATTCTTCCAACTAGCGTCAATATTCCCCCTTTTGGCCAAATTTTCAACATCCACTTCCAAGGACCCTGTCAACTTTGAATTCTTAAACAGATATACAAATCAACATAAGATAAGCACATTAATGAAGGTGAAACAGTAGGACAAATTAGTAACTCTGGCAGAATGAGGAAATAGTTGGAAGTGTCATCAGCTTATCATCCTAATGTCCACTTTAGCCACTCAGGATTTTTTTTTTTTTTGAGATAGGATCTCACTCTGTCACCCAGGCTGGTGTGCAGTGGTGCAATCACAGCTCACTGCAACCTCAAACTCCTGGGCTCCAGCCATCCTCCCACCTCAGCTCCTCAGTAGCTGGGACTACAGGCATGTCCTCACCATGCCTGACCAATTTCTTTTTTTTAGTTTATTTTTCCTTTTTTTTTTTTTAGAGATGGGAGTCTTGCTATGTTGCCCA
>NW_012117377.1:1499503-1566506 GCF_000951035.1 Colobus angolensis palliatus | reverse complement strand
GCTGGGACTACAGGCATGTCCTCACCATGCCTGACCAATTTCTTTTTTTTAGTTTATTTTTCCTTTTTTTTTTTTTTAGAGATGGGAGTCTTGCTATGTTGCCCAGGCTCATCTCAAACTCCTGGCCTCAAGTGATCCTCCTTCTTAGGCCTCCCAAAGTTCTGGGATTACAGGGATGAATCACCACATCCAGCCAGCCCCCAAGGACTTAATGAGATAAAAGCTCCACCGAGAGAAAAGGTCTTCAATTGTTTGTCTTCTATATTCCCAGTGCCCGAATGTGAAAAATAATTAATGAGTCCTTTTTTCTTGAATATTGAAATGATTCATGGGAGTTCATGGCAGCACTTTTTCGGGGGTGGGGGCAGATCTCCAGATTACAGACAATAATATTTACTGCCTCCCATTTCATAGTACTTTGGTGCTTTCAAAGCACTTTGGCCTATATTCGTGCATTTGGGGTTACTATTTGTTCTACATAGTACTGTAGAGAGCTCTATGTCTGTCTGGGCGATGTCGTTAATTAGCTACCTGACTTGAAAGAAAGTTCCTTTCTCTGGGACTACTCAATTTTATCATCTGTGCAATGCAAATAGTATTTCACAGAATAGCGATGAGGTTTAAATGATATTATATATTCATGAGACATTGAAAAGTCAAAGGAGCTATTTGCATGCTAGGTGCTCTTTGCATGCCTTAAAAGCAGTTAGTACAGCGCCCATTGAAAATCTAGTGAATGTTAATAACCATTTGTCATGTTTTTCATTTATGAACTCCCAATACCAAGGCTTTTGTTTCAATTTAAGGCAGTGGTTGTTCTTTCTGGTTTGAATATTTTCTTTGTTAAAACATGATAGTTTTCTGTATATGCACCTTGTTCTTCCAGAAAAACAAAAAAAGCAAAAGGGAAAAAGGGAATAAGATTTCCTCACGGGTTCCATTGGCGGCATTTTAATAGCAATCTTCTTAAAACCCTATATTTTCTGGTGCTCTTAAAATAAAAATGGACCTCAAAAATGCCACAGAATTTTATAATAGTTTTACAATTATGACTATAAAAGGACAATAGACACAATTATATTCTGCCATTCTTACACAGCATCTTATAACAACAGGAAATTTCATTTTTGACTCATTTTTAACTTGTGATTCACTATGGCTCCTACAACCTTATTTGAATCCAGCCTTTTTTATCATGACATGTGGCTTAGCTTCCTTTTAAAATTAAATACTTTGTAGTTTCATTTAACTTTACTTGCTTTCTTTGTGATCATCCTACTTGTCGAGGACATAATTAGCTCTAATCTTATATTTTGAGATTATGATTCCTTTTGGATTTTGGAATCATCTACAAATTTAATGAACATTCTCATTATTTCCTCATTCTTGCCACTGGTAAAATTATACAGAAAACTACAGCAGAGAAAGCAGAGTCAAAGCAAATATAGGCAGATGTATTTATCTGCAATGTTAAACACAGGCCCAATGATCACATATTAATAAATGTGAACATGTTATAAATACCCTTGGAGACACTCAATCTATTCATTTCACTGACCTTTATTAAGGGCCATTTATGTACCACACACTTTGTTCTATGCAACTGGGGATTTCAAAAATGGTGTGTCATAAAATCTGCTCTCAAGAGGTTCATGACTTATTGAGAAGTAACTTGTAAACCTCTCAACATAGAACACAGATGTTATATAACGATGCTAGAGAAAGTGAAAAACTGCAAAACTGCAGATGAAGTCACAGTCAATTCTCCCGGGAAGAAGAGGGATTCACAAACTTTGGTTAGGGATGTGATTGTTGAACTAGTATTAAAGGAGCTGAAAAGGGTAAGCTAGATTTCTGCTCTGGTCATGATAGAGTTAAAGAACTGGATTTACCCTCCTGCCTGAACTACAAAACTGGATAAAACAGATGAAACTATCGTTTTCAGACCCTGGGCAACAGGCAATGCATGACAGTGATCTCCAAGAAAAGGGAACGAAGCAAACTGAACCCGTGGATCATTCCAGGCTACTCCCGAGAGAGAGCTTCCAGGCTGCAGCGCAGGGCAGGGCAGGGACCTTCTAACAGAGCTCAGGTTCTTGCTGAATTGGAGAGACTGAATTGGGAATTCCGGGAGGCTAAGGGGGCTAGAGTCAGCAGGGCAGACTACCAAAGAGAAGAAAGTGGCAAAGCGAGAAAACTCCAGACATCTGTCCGGTGTAACTGATCAATGCAAGTGTGTGAGAAATCCACCTGCCTCCAGGGACAGGACCACTGGGAAGAAGCTGCAGGGGCAATCTGCAGAGCACCCAGGCCAGATGCAGTTTGTATTTCCACCAGCCAGAGTGAAAAGGCCCCCTAACCCATGAGGCATTTGGCTGAGCACTCTGAAGCATACTGCCTCAGTGGTAGTGCCAGAGTAGGCACTCGCTGGTTCCTGCTAACATAGTTAAAAAGCAAGCCTAGGAAAGACTGAACTGTTTCCAATTTGAATGCATCCCCAAACAACGATAAAACATTTTAGAGGAATACAGAAAATCTAGGACCCAGTGATGTCCCCAGCAACTCAAAATATCTGGTATCAAATAAAAGAATCCTTAGACATGTAAACAAAGCAGACACATACAGCACATAAAGAGAAAAAGAATCAATCAGTATAAATGGACCCAGACACGACATCGATGATATCATTCATAGATGAGGACATTAAAAGATCTTACACGGCCAGGCGCGGTGGCTCACGCCTGTAATCCCAGCACTTTGAGAGGCGGAGGTGGGTGGATCATGAGGTCAGGAGATCGAGACCATCCTGGCTAACATGGTGAAACCCTGCCGCTACTAAAAATACAAAAAATTAGCCATGCATGGTGGCGGGTGCCTGTAGTCCAAGCTAGTCGGGAGCCTGAGGCAGGAGAATGGCATGAACCCATGACAGAGCGAGACTCCGTCTCAAAAAAAAGAAAAAAAAAAAAAAGAGCTTATACACACACACAATCTCTCTCTACGTTGAAGAAGGTAAAGCACAAACATGACAAGGAGGAATCATACAAGGCATAAAAAGAACCAAATCAATCAAATGTCAAGAGATAAATTATGCAACATCTGATATAAAACATATACTATCTTGGATTAATAGCATATTTTGAACCTGCTGAAGAAAAGATTAGTGAGATATATAGAGATATTAACCATCTGAAAGAAACCAGGGAGTAAAAAGACCAGAAAAAAATGAAAAAGCATTAAAAAAAGTGAGCAGTGGGACAATTTCAGATGGCTAAATGAAAAGAAAATTGGAATCTCAGAAGTATTAGTCGTTTGGGCAAGGGGAAAGGAAAATGGATAAAATATTTGAAGACAAACGAACATCTGAAAAATTTCCAAATCTGATAGAAACTATAAGTGCATAGATTCAAGAAGTTTGGCAAATGCCAAACACAAGAAACATGAGGAAAACAACACCAAGGACCATCATCATGAAACTGCTTAAAACCAGTGATAAAAATAAAACCTTCAAAGCGGTCAGAGAAAAAATGCAAATTATGAACAGAGGCGTCAAGATAAGAATAACAGCCGAGTTCTGGTCAGAGACAATACAAACCACACATGAGCAGAGTGGCCCCTTTAAAGAACTCAAAGGAAGGAAAAGGCAAATCGACCTGGAGCTCAGAGCCAGAGAAAATATCTTGCACATATGAAAGTAAAAAAAGAGAAGAGGAACTCATGAAGGGAGAGGGACTAGTGTAAGGAAAGGTGTGTAGGTGGGCAAAAGGCTCAGTGTGGTCAGCAATAGACAAGAAGACCACACAAAAAGGTAGACAAAGAGGCAAGGCTGGTCATGAGGTGAAAAGACAGGTTAGTGGCCAATCAAAGAGGCTCTTGACTGTCATGCTACAATAAACTATACATATATATATTTTTTCAGGCAAAGTGAGGATTTCAGTGATGATTTTTAACATGGGATGATGTGATGCACAGTATTTTAGAAATCTCGTTCTAAATCAAGAATGGAGAACCCACTGTGGAGACAAATTCTGGAGGGAAAAATAATGATAAAATTATTTTAAATAAAAGTATTTGATATATCAAAAGACATGAAAGGATACATCTTGGAAGTGGATTCCAGATGATTCAATGAAGCTTCTCCAGGTGCTGTAAAAAATAATGACCTTACTTCTTAATTAACTAAGCACTCAAAATTTTCTTCCAGTAGAGAGAGCAGGGGCTCGGTCCCTTTCTGGCTGTGTAAAAATGTGTAAAGCTTGGCATGACAACATCTGTTTTTTAACTTGAAAATGTCTTAATTTTACAGTGTATTTCAAACACATTTTTAAAAGCAACTGACTATCTTTGCTATTTTTATACACAGACTTAAGAACAAATTTGGATATCTGAAAAGACATAGTGCTGTTCCGTTGGAGTGATAAGGCTGGCTAATACTGCAGTTTAATTCTCCAGCCTGTTTTGTTTTGTGGTTATATGGCTAAGATTTGTTTGTCCAAAAAGGCTGTGATTTCCTTTGCTGCAGCTCCTTTTTAAAAAGTTTAGGGTACTCATATTCATCCTCACTTCCATTTTGATAAATTAATACAAAAGAACATCTTAGGTAAAATGTAATAGATAATATACTAGGTATTTTTTTTTTTTTTTTCAAAATAACATGTTTTCTATTGAGGTAAAATTCAGCCAAAGGTGTATATGCATACAGATTCAAATGTGAGTTTCATCTCTGCTAAAGCATGCAGACATTCAGGATAAGCCTCTCAAAAAGAAAAAAAAAAAAAAAAGCCATAAAACCCAATGGGGAAAATGCTCAAGTTCTGATTGGTTTTCACCCCTGCTTTTTTGATTTAGGTATGGAGCCATTTAATAAACTTGAATGCTTGACTTCCAACACTGTGGAAATATCTACAAATTTAAGCATCAACTACCTGATTATAAGACAATTTGTACTGCTGATTCTCTTACTTCTTACCAAAGAAGCCTTAGGCTTCGCATTTCCTGGCAGGAGGCCTCAGACAACCAGATGCATGAGAACTAGAAATCACACCACTGTCTCACATTTCTGTGATAGTCCAAGCTCTACTACATGAATATCTATGAAACCAACTTGCGCGCTTCTGAAATTCATCAATAGCTGCAATAATTTACCAAAAAACATAGTAGACTCTGTCAACAAAGAGTTTTTCTAAGGGGAAAAAATATCCTAGAACTATAAAATAAAAAATAACCTTTCCTTTGAAAAATTGCTTTTAATAGCCAAGACAATTTGAAGCAGAACTGCTTTTAATAAACAAGCCAATTTTTTAAAACTGTGAGCGTTCAAGCATTTAATAATTTCAGTTAACTTAAAAATTATAAAGCATGAAGAAAAATCCCAAAATGTTGGATAAATGTGGAATCATTTACATCTATGCTATTAATATCTTCGTATTCCAATAAGCAATTGTCAACCATTTTGATGTAAATGTGCTGCTTCTTGTGCAATATCATTACAATGATTACACAGCACCTTGTTTGTTGGGGTGGGGAAGGGGTACACGTAGCCTACCATTCACTGACTCATTCAACTTGCACTAATGAAGACCCGCTACGTGCAAGCACCAAGCAAGATGCTGTGGGAAATACAAAGATGAACAAAAATATATCTTCCACCCACCACTTAGTACACAGGTATTTAAAATACTAGATATAAAAGGCTCTATCCTAATTAACACGTTGAGACATTTATTTAAAGTTTCAGGAGGTATAATTACTTGAAAGTATTTTATTACATCAAGACAAGCTTTTCCCTACCCTAAGCCTCAACGGACAGTTTTAGGTATCCATGCTAAGTGCAGGAGGGTTGTGTAAGATATTCAGTGTTGTTATTTATACAGCAAACACCAAGATCTAGCATTATTTTCTTTGGCAGTGCTGGGAATTAATTATATGAAATAACCACACATAAGGTATTTGCAATGGACTGACTGTGCCTAACCTAGAGTGACTGGGGAAGACTGACTTGTCTTTAAACATCTTCATACCACCAGGATTAAGTGCTTAAGCCACTGCTGCTTTATTAAGGTACCTACTATCTTTTGTCTCTTTCAGGAGATGGGCAAACAGAATGCATTAACATTCAACATTCATTTACCAAATGTTTATTGAGCATTAAAGTGAGGAAGGCACAGGATTAAAATGGATGGCTTTTATTGAACTTCTACTTCACACAGCCACTGGCAAGTACATAAAAAATATACGATCCAGACATTCTTAATGAGGCTGTCTTTTCTACAGTTCCTTTAAAATAGGTTGTATACACTGAACGGAGATGTGATACACATTCATTAGTAAACCAGGATAAGAAATGTAAACAGTTGATCTTTCAGTATTTCACTCCTTGAATTAACAACTAAATGAAGTTTGGAAGAAATATTAATTTGAAACTATTTCACGGATGAAGGATATAAATTGTAACAACACTAAAAACCTTTCATATATTTGTCTTGAAATTCTCAAAGTCCTTTACAAATCATATTCACAGTGTCATGTGACAGAAAAAATGGTAATTTTATTGTCAAGTGAAAAATTTGAGGCTACAGCAAGATATATGGTCTATTTGAAATTCCATTAAATAGAGTATGGATAAAACTCTTCAGTGATCACAAGTCGCTTGTCTAATGCTTAAAAACTCAAACAACTGCATACATTTCAGAATTCCCTTATAAACTAAATAACAAACAGCCTAAAATATACCTCCGTGCAAAATTATTATGCAAAGCATTATGTAAAATTATGTGAAAATATTACATAAAAAATCTCAGAAATGAATAACATGAGAAGAAGCAGCATTGAAGAAAGCAAACTGCTTACTTATGCTGTCAACTCTGGGCATCAAAATTTAGTTATAGAACTCGATGGTTCTATAACTCAAAACTTCACATAGAAAACAGGTCAGCCATTACTCTCCACCAGTTTTTGCACTTATAGCACTTGCTTAATTCTTTCAGAGAACCTTCATTGTTTATCATTATTTCAGCAATGACTGTATTTTTCTTCCTTATTAGACATTGGGTATTAGAATAATAGTGGTCCAGTACATACAAACATTTTAGGGCTATGCATGCTATGTTATCGACGTCTATTAACATCTCCCTGAAATAAATTGGTAGGTAGAATTCTACTCCACGAATACGAATGCAATTATATTAACCTAAGAGTTATTAATAAAGAGATAAAGATCTGTTTTACAAGCTTTAATTATTATGGAACAGATATGTTTCATTTTGGTAGCAATGAGTTTCAGTCAAATTCTTAAGTCCTCTTTATTCATCACAGTACAGACTGACTAGGAGAAGTGCCCTTCATCACTGTAATGAGTCTTGAGAAGTTAATGAACGAGCCTGACTCTGTATGTTACAGTGAGATTGAGTCATTATGGATCCAAATGCATATGAGAAAATCAAGTGAACTATTAGGTTGGTGCAAATGTAACTGTGAGCTTTGCCATAATACATACAGTACCAAGAAATCTGTAGGTCAGAATGACATCTATCATTTGCTGGGGAAGCTTAGGAAACTAGACAATTTGTTGTTTTCTGCTTTGAACAGTTCTCACTTTCAAAGGTGGATTTCTGGAATGAATTCTACATACAACTGCCTCATCTATATGGTGTTATTAGGGAACAAGATATCCTTAAAAAAAGTGATTTTTTATTTCTTTGTATTCCCTGTAGCGAGATGCTGTGGGGAATATGAAGATGAACAAAATGTATCTTCTAAGACAACTATAACTTTGTCTTATAATTGACACTGCTTTCAAACACTCCCAAATTTGAGGGGAACCTTGTAAAATGTGCTACAAACCACTCTGGGCTTGCTCCAGTATGGTTATGGTGATCACCAGTGACTACAAGATCCCAGCAAGAGCTGAGAACCAACAGTGCTTCAGAAACTACCCAGTGTGCTGGCGTCTCTGAACACAACCACCTGGTCTCCAACCCTCCTGGCTTGGAAGCTTCTTAATTATTTTTAAATTAATGTTTCATATATTTTTTTCTGTACCTTTTCCTTGCTAGGTTATAGGCAGTCTCCTTTTGTGGTCAGTCTGAACTAAATAAATCTCTGGCTGTTCACTTTCTGTTGTGAGCTAGAAATCCAGATAACCAAGCTTCCTAGAATTGTATGTCAATTTCGAATAAGTGGACTTTGAGGATAGTCTGAAGGTTTTCCATTATCGGCATAAAAATCAGGAACTTTGTTGCTTGGGCGTACTATGCCCTAGATATTTGAGGTTTACAGTTAACTCACTTCCTGATAAGTGAGGTTTTATTGTGTTATTTAAATGAAACACAATGGTTTACAAAACTCAGTTGGGGGCTGCCTGACATACTTAAGGTAAATAAAACCTTTCAGGATGTTGATCACAACATCCTTGATGGTTTCGGACAGATTCCTTTGAAAAAACAGAAGGGTGGAGTCCTCTGGGATCTTTAACCTGGGTAGTAGAAGCATTGGTAAGGGTATGGTTTGGATTCAATTTTAAGAGAACAAAGAAAGGATAAATCTCATTAGAATTAAAAAGAATTCTACCTCAGTAAAATAGGAAAGCTCTTGTAAGCTTTGATGAAACAGAAAAGTCCCTTAATCCAACGCCTGATTCTTTTAAGACAAGACAGGATAGCCTTGGGTCTGTATTTTAGAAATTAATTAATGATCTTAACATGAGAATTAGATTGTGTGTTTTTTTCCACAATAAGACAAATTATGGAAGAAAATCTTCCATCCTACCCTGTGCCTCCTTTAACCTCTAGAGGACTAGACCGTAACTCATGACTTTGAAATTTTTTCTTCCTTGCTGTTGGTTAGGTAGGGGTAACCCAAGGGTCACAGCTCTACTATGAACACAGCACTAGTCCCCACAGATTCTGGTAGGGTTCTTTGGGTCCTGAGCCCCACAGTGTGAGTGGACTGCCTTTTCATATGCCATCTAAAGCAGAACCTTCAGAACACTGATAGGGAGTAAAATGACTTGATATCTCCCAGACCTTCCCAATGTGGAACTGAAGACATTCTGCATAGAACAACCCTCTGCATGACTGAGCTGTCTTGTTTACTGTAGAATATCTAGGAATCTTGGCCTCTGCCCAGTGGCCCCAGTCCTTGGGAGAACCAAAAATATTTTGATAACTTTGCAAATGCCTCCTGGAAGAATGGTACTGCCTTCAGTGAAGTATCATTTTAGAAGATCTGCTGAAATGTCTATGGAAACAAACACCACCACAACCCAACAAAAACATACAGGTTAAAATAAAGCTAGCACTGATAACAAATCTCATTAAATAATTGGTGGGTCAATATGCAAAAGATGTTTTAGGTTTCAGATTATTTGTTCATGTGGAACACAAATATTTATACTTTATAATTGTGGTCATAAGATACATTTCCCCTGACCCAGACACTGCAACTGAAAAATGTTTGCTTGTAGTCTCTGTTAAATTGTCTGCACATACTTAAAAGCCGGTGATTGTATTTGCCTTAAACTATAAGCTCCCTTAGGGCAGGATTCTTGTCCCTCTTGCTTGTAACTATAATCACAATGCTAAGCACAATGTTTGGCATAAGTAAATATTAAGAAAAACAAGTCAATGAATGAATATAGCAAAGCCTCTAGCCTACCATCCGAGACTTCTACAATCAAACAGAAATGAGCTCTGTCACACATGATTGATGATGCTGGAAGAGTCAACAGAATATACTGTTTACTTGTATTGAATTACTTTTCTTACTCTGTAGAAAAATATCTTTAAAATATTCTCTTAGGAAATATCCACTGTTGTCTTTGTAGCAACCATGGTCATCTGCTAAATGACAGCTTCCCAATATACTGCTTGCTGATATAACCCAGGATTCAGGCAAGGCCACTCTCATGCTAATACTTCTGCATTCATTCGGTCAACAAAATATAAATTACTATCTGATATGGTTTGACTCTGTGTCTCCACCCAAATCTCATGTTGAATTGTAATTCCCAATGTTGGGGAAGGGACCTGGTGGGAGGTGATTGAATCGGGGGATGGAGGGGATTTCTCCCTTGCTGTTCTCATAATAGTGAGTAAGTTCTCATGAGATCTGATGCTCATAAAATGTGTGGCACTTCTTCCTTATCACTCTCTCTCTCTCCTGCCGACCATGTGAAGATATACCTACCTCCCCTCACCTTCTGCCGTGATTGTAAGTTTCCTGAGGCCTTTCAGCCATGCTTCCTATAGAGCCTGCAGAACTGTGAGTCACTTAAGCCTCTTTTCTTCGTAAATTACCAAGTCTTGGGTAGTTCTTCACAGCAGTGTGAGAATGGACTAATACACTATTAATACTAGGTATCCCTCTAGATCATGGGGTTGTACCCTACTGAACAACACAGACACAATTCTTGCCTTCAGAAAGTTATAATGACATATCTATACTTTTGACTTGAAGTCATTCTAAGAGCTAATCTCTTTGAAAGGAATTTGTGTACTCACTATAATAGGTTTCAGAAAGCATATAAATTATTTTAATCTTATGCACAGTAGTTTATGTCTTTGCAGTCTTGCTCTCTACCTGAGGCAGATTGCCAAAATAGTTCTTTCAAACAAATACTGTGCTTCCCCAGAGAGAAATAAAAAAAACATTGCCTATCTCCTTCTATGTAAATATCAATAAAAATGATATATATCTTGAAACTCCACATTTTCTTTACCAATATATGAAAGGTTAACCCTTTTAGCCCTGACCCTAATTCTTCTTTTCTGTTTGACTTCTGATGTTTGAATCCTATTATAGCTTAAGCCTAGTGAAAAAAAGACTAAAAATAAAATTATTGTCACATTTCAGAGTAGTTTCAGAATTTTCCATATTAGAAAAATTAGCTTTATTAAACTATTCTATCTGTTTTTTAAATGTTTGAATGAATAAATATGACAGTCATTTGTCACAACCTGTAAACATTATTTGCATTTGAAAATGAAAAACAAAAAGTAAATCCACATGGTACTTACCCTCTATTTTTGTATCCTATAATTTTTTCAGTTGGGGAAGATATTTATTCAAGGTGGTATTTGCTAACAAGTTAATATTACCTAATTCTATAACAATGAGAACTGGAAACCATACTGCAAGCTATTTATTTCCACTCACTAATTTAATAAGAGAAAAAACCCCCCACAAAACTAGAAACTTTAGCTGGCTCATATACTCAAAAAGCAGGCAATTTCTTTACAACCTGTATGTGCTCTGGCAATCTCTCTTAGAGGACTAACAGCTCAAGAAAAAAATCCTTCTCTTCTTCTCCGACAGAAATAGAACAGGGGCTGGCCATATGGCTGCCTAAGTACAGTCTTTTTCCCAGCATCCCTTGCAATTATGAATAGCTCTCTGACGATTTTTTCCCTAGTGCAGTCAGGTCAGGAGTGGACCTGACGGGTGCTACTTCCATGTCTGACCTCAAATCCCCCACATTTGCTCCTCCATATTCTTTTGCCTTTTGCATATGTTGCAATGATACTAATTAGAGTGAATTTGAAAATGACCCCGAGAAGAACTCACTGTCCTGGAACACTTGTTGAAGAGCAATAAGTGAACGATACATAAACTTATGCATTCCTTGAGCCACTGAACTACAAAGGAGCTTTTGTTAGGGCAACTTCACAGCTTCACATTTCCTATCCCATATGTAGTCCTGATGAGCTCTTCAGCAATCTTATTCCATTTTGTGTCTTCTCACATGCCTTTAAAATAATGTTAATATTATTATAGTTTCTATTTTTTAAATGCTTAGTTTGTGTTACACCCAATATTATGCACTTTACCTGAATCATTTATTCACCACAAATCTTATCAGGTACATCCTATTGCTGTTCTTGTTTTGTAGATGAGAAAATTGAGGTTCCTTGAATAACTCGGTGGATCTGAGATGAGAATCCTCCTCGGTCTGACTGAGTGCCTGTGCTCTTTGTTACAAACGGATCATTTTTTGTTTCTCTGGAGTTTCACTAGCTACTTACATAAATTAGCACTTAGCCTAGAGGTCCAGTATCTAAAACATTATAAGTAAAAGCATCTTAATAAAAAGAATCCCAATAATATGAATTTTATTTAGGTGCCCAATGGCCATTTGTTCTTAGCAGTATAAATCAGTTGGAGATGACTGATGTAAATTACAGATTTACTTTGCAAAAACTAAATTATAGAAATGTACTGGGTGGTTGGCACCTATCCTAGAAACTTCGCTCTTATTTTCCCCTAGAATAACAAAAAGGATGCATATCGAAATTGACAATGAATAACACTTCAATGAATATCATCCTTGAAGGGGTAATCAAGTTATTTCATACATCTTCATATTAGTAGAAATCCCAAAGAAGTCCTTTTCTCCTTTTTTCTGTCTTTCTTTTTTTTTTTTTTTTGTTTGAGATGAGGTTTCACTCTTGTTGTCCAGGCTGGAGTGCAATGGTGTGATCTTGGCTCACTGCACCCTCTGCCTCCTGGGTTCAAGCAATTCTCCTGCCTCAGCCTCTTGAGTAGCTAGAATTACAGGCACTTGCCACCATGCCTGGCTAATTTATTTTTTATTTTTTATTTTTAGTGGAGACAGAGTTTCACCATGTTGGCCAGGAGTCTCGAACTCTGGAGCTCAGGTGATCCACCCTCCTTGGCCTCCCAAAGTTCTGGGATTACAGGCATGAGCCACCATGCCCGGCCTCCTTTTCTCCTTTCTTAAGGATACAATGAAAGGATACTTAACTGGCGTTAAAAGAAAACCTTTAGACAAATTAAATTTACCAGAGTTTAACTGAGCAAAAAATGATTTGCAAATTGAGCAGTCCTACCAACCAGAAAACGTAGAGACTAAAGTGCCACATTGTAAGATAGAATTTATGTACAGAAAAAGGAAAGTGAGGCACAGAAAATGGAAGTGAGGTTCAGAAACAGCTGGACTGGTTACAGTTTGGCGTCTGCCTTATTTGAACAAGATTGAACAGTTGGCTGCCTTTGACTGGCTAAAACTCTGTGATTAAAGCAAGACTAGGTTGTAATATATTTACACATCCTGTTAGGTTACAGTTCACTATAACCTAAGTGGAGAAACATGTAGGCCAAGCTTAAAATACATGAGGAGGCAGCTTTAGGCTAAACTTAATTTAACATTGGTGAGAAGAACAAGTCCTCAGATGAAAATGGTATTAGAGAATTGCTTGAATGATGGAAGCAACACAAGCCATCAAAGAGACTTCTAAATAAATCGCAAAAATACATTTGATTACAATAATATGTATCACTGGAGACAGCCTAGAGCATTCATTCACCATAGGTCCTCAATGTTTTTCTCCATTTTATTATTGTAGGCTTTCATGCACTTTCTTCCAAGTGCTTTCACATCTCTTCATTTGTCATTTTTCCATTTTTGCCTTCTGCACACATTTATTTATTTATTTATTTATTTATTTATTTATTTATTTATTTATATTTATTTTTGAGATGGAGTCTGGCTCTGTCTTCCAGGCTGGAGTGCAGTGGTGCGATCTCAGCTCACTGCAAGCTCCGCCTCCCGGGTTCACGCCATTCTCCTGCCTCAGCCTCCCGAGTAGCTGGGACTACAGGCGCCCACCACCGCACCCGGCTAATTTTTTGTATTTTTAGTGGAGACGGGGTTTCACCATGTTAGCCAGGATGGTCTTGATCTCCTGACCTCGTGATCCGCCCGCCTCGGCCTCCCAAAGTGCTAGGATTACAGGTGTGAGCCACCGCGCCCGGCCCTGCACACATTTATTAAATCATCTGCCAGCCAGCCCATCACGTACCTGGAAAACTCTACTGCTGAGTTACAAGTGCAATGACGAAAGTATGTACAGAACGAAGTAGCATGAGAGGGGGTGTTCAGAAGAGAGTGGTAAGAAAAGGTGTGGAGGAATGGGTGATTCTTACAATATAACAATATAATAGCACAAGTATGTTACCAGTTAATGAACATTCACTCTTTGAATAATTATTTCTTAAACAGCAGCCATGGGGCTTTTTAAACTTTTAACTGAGATTCAAAGCCATGGTATTATTACTCTGTAACATTCACACGACTTCTTATAACTCAAGTGTTTTCTCACCATTTGGCCAGGCAACTTCTTCAATACCTTAAGTGAAGTATTTTGAGGTCAGAATACCCTACGTAAATTTTAATGCCTTTTACAGCAGAAACTCTTATTTAATACATATGAAAATTCTGGTTAGTGATTAAACTGCCCTTGTACAAACTCACTTCCAGCACCCTGAATCTCAAATGCTCAGAAAATGTACAAAGCTACCCTCCACACTTCATTTTCTCTGAGATGGAGTCTTGCTGTGTCACCCAGGCTGGAGTGAAGCGGCATGATCTCTGCTCACTACAACCTCCGTCTCTGGGGTTCAAGCGATTCTCCTGCTTCAGCCTCCTGTGTAGCTGGGATTTTGCGCGCATGCCACCACTAATTTTTGCATTTTTACAAAATAAACCTAGCTAATTTTTGTATTTTTAGTAGAGACGGGGTTTCACCATGTTGGCCAGGCTGGTCTTGAACCCCTGACCTCAGGTGATCCACCCACCTTGGCCTCGCAAAGTGCTGGGATTACAGGCATGAGCCACTTGTGCCCAGCCTACCCTCCAAGCTTCTTGCAGGAGCACTTCAGAGTTTAAGCGGTAAGGACAGCACTTCTGCTCTCCCCACTTAGGGCTCATCTGAAATATCACACCCAAGCACAGTGGCCTGAACAAAGTCAGTCTCCCCAAAGAAAAAGAAAACAAAAGGTCTCAGTTACAATCACTACTTCAAATTTGTCAAGGGTTAAAAGGTAAAGTTTGACCACTTAAAACGATTTGTCTTTCTTTAACGAACATTGTCTAACCTAAATTTTACTAAAAGAGAAGACAAAAATGAGAGGAGAAAAATAAATATGTATCTGGCCATCTGAACTAGTGAGAAACACAGTCTGTGGTCCTGGTGACCGTGTGGCTCAGACCCCAGGTTTTCCCTACCTGCACCGTAATGAGAAGCCGTCTTTCCTGAGCATTTCAGTACTGATACTCATGCAGCACCCATTTGCAAAGAGCCGCCAGTACAGGGCTGGTGTGCCCCAGGAATCATTTTCCTTCAGTAAAGCTAGCCACTTAATATGAAGGTCAAGTTATCTTGCTCTGCATAAACCTAGACAAGGGCTAACATAAAATACAAGGCACACCAGAATTTGCATAAAACTCCTTTGTGTTCTATAAATTATTCCTTGTTAAATGAAGTTGGTGTTTAAGGGATAATTATATTTATCAAGTGAATTAAATCCATCCAGTTTGGACTAACCACATATTCCCTGGCCATTCTTTCCTTCCTTCCTAACACTGAGGTAACAAGAAAGCAAGATATATGCAAATTGATTCTGGTTAATAACTTCATAGTTTAAATTTTTCTGACCTAGAAATCAGCTTCTGCACAGAATTTACGACTCAGCTGTCCAGACATTTCATTAACTAAAACACACTGTATATTTAAAGATTCTACGGAATGAGAGAGTCAAGGACACATGGGTATTAGGATTTCTCCTTTTCCAGAATAATGGCTCAGGAAATGTCCACCATGGAGTGGCAGTAATGGGAAACTGATCAGTCTGAGAGTTAAAAAAGAAGTGTCAATGATTCTGACTTTATCATGAGAGAGAAGTGATGTTTGGAAAACCAAAATGAAACAAAAATGAGTAATGTGAATCCTGTAATGGGAATTAATGATAAAAAGCAGTTATTTAATAATATGCAATATACCTTCAATTAGTGCAGATAATGGATGTGTATACACTTTCTTCTTAAGTTGTGGTTTAAAATAACGCAAAAGTTGGTAATCCAGTACAATTTTGGAAGACAGTGAAATCTATAGGGTGTCTATTCAAATTGTAAGTGCTTTTCCTTACTCCTATTTTCACAGTGTTCCTTTAAATATCAGTGTTTATTTTTTTGAGGCAGAGTCTCACCTGTAGCTCAGGCTGGAGTTGTGGCACGATTTCAGCTCACTGCAACCTCCGCCTCTTGGGGTTCAAGCAATTCTCGTGCCTTGGCCTCCCAAGTAGCTGGGATTACAGGCATGTGACACCACGCCCAGCTAATTTTTTTTCTGTATTTTTAGTAGAGATGGGGTTTCACCATGTTGGCCAGGCTGGTTTTGAACTCTTGGCCTCAAGTGATCAGTCCACCTTGGTCTCCCAAAGTGCTGGTATTGCAGGTGTGAGCTGCTGCACCCGGCCTAAGCATCTATGTTTCTAATAGATTATAAGCATTATTTTACTTATAAAATGGTTTGAAAACATGTTACTAATACTTTTTTGAAATGCAGAGCAAGACACACATTCTCAAAGCAAGAATTCTGTGCTCTGTTTTTTCTCAAATTGCTTTCCATGCTGGACCAAAGGGTAGGGATTTGATAGGGAAAGACGAGCAAGAACAGGTTTAATGGGGAAATAATGTGAGCAGCTGCTGCATTAGTGAAATCTCTCATCCCCAGGTTCCTAATCACAACCCCCAGCAAAGCTTTTAAAACATGTAAACCTCCTAGGATCCTGAATGGAAGTTCTCTGCATCTTTAAACTGCTCTTTGAGTAATTCCGATGAACATCTGTAGTTGGACTTACTACAAACTTGAGCTGAATTTATGATCCAAAGTCAGGAATTTTTGTTTATTTTGTTTACTATTCCCTAATCAGCTCTCAGATCAATGTCTGGCAGATAGTGGGTGCGCAATAAGTATTTATGTAATGAATCATATTTATTGAGTTCCTTGATAAGAAAATAATACTAGAAATCAGTTTACTTATATGTGGGAAAAATAAAATAATTTATATTTTTGCATGATATGTGCTAATTTTGATTTTTCTTGTAATTTCTTTAATTATTCGCCAAACTTAGACAAATATCTTGTTAATGGATTGAAATAGAGCAACAGGCCGGGTGTGGTGGCTCATGCCTGTAATCCCTGCACTCTGGGAGGCTGAGGTGGGAGGATCACGAGGTCAAGAGATCGAGACCATCCTGGCCAATATGGTGAAACCCAGTCTCTACTAAAAATGCAAAAATTAGCTGGGCTTAGTGGTAAGCACCTGTAGTCCCAGATACTCGGGAAACTGAGGCAAGAGAATCGCTTGAACCCAGGGGGCGGAGGTTGCAGTGAGCCAAGATCATGCCACTGCACTCCAGCCTGGTGACAGAGCGAGACTCTGTCTCAAAAAATAAAAATAAAAATAAATAAAAATAAAAAAAGAAATAGAGTAATAAAGGCCAATATCTGGTAAGGCTTTTAAGTCTGAGAAGGCAAACAGACAAAAGAAATCCCCTTATTTAAATATATTTTTTTGATCCTTCAGACTTATACCTACACCCTGACCAGGGATGAGACAGAATGAGAGTTGATATTTGTTAATGAGATGATAAATAAATCTTCATAATAGTATTTTAAGCTTTCTATGAGATATAATATTCATATAACCCTTCAACCTGTCTATGTATATTTTGCTTTACACACATATCAAGTATGTCTTCTCATAAGTTAAGCAGAGGTAAAATGGAAATAACAACCACTTCGGAGAAGATTTACTTGTTCTTAGTCACATTATTTACTCTCTGAGCTTCAGTTTTTTCACTTGTCACATTACACCTGTATCACAGCGTTTTAAAAATTAAATGAAAACTCATGTGAGAGTGCCTGGCACAGAACAAATGTGCAAGAAATATGGCTTTACACTCAGTCTCTATTAACACCAAGAAAAAGCTCATGTTTTAATCACGAAGAGTTACCTTCAACAAACCTTAAGGTATACAGATGCCTGGCACCTATGGCTTGTATTTGGACAGAATGCTCCATTGGTTTTCCACAATGAAATGCTAACATTTGATCAGCATTATGTGGGTAATGTCATTGCGGGATAGAAAACTCAAGGGCACTTCTGAATTGACACTATCTTTCTTTTTCATATGTTAAATCAAAATGGGACTTAATCTAGTTCCTTTACAAATTAAATGAAATGATTAATTACAGTGACACCTGAGGGTCCAGCACTGTGTAAAATATATGAATATTTACAATGCACTCACCTTTAGAAGTAGATTATAATTTTAGAAGGAAAGTTGTCAAGATAAGAAACTCCTTCAAGACAAAGCTGTTAGCCATATCATATTATGCTCTATTAAAAATTATAAGAAAAAGTGACATTAGCTGCATAAATGTCTTCTTTTGAGAAGTGTCTAATGTTACTTTTACTCATAATTTTTGACAGAGCATAATATGATATGGCTAACAGTTTTGCCTTGAAGGACTTTCTTATCTTTACAACTTTCCTTCTAAAATTATAATCTACTTCTAAAGGGTGGTTGGGGCGGGGGGGGTAGGGGAGGGACAGCATTAGGAGAAATACCTAATGTAGATGTCAGGTTAATGGGTGCAGCAAGCAACCATGGCATGTGTATACCTATGTAACATACCTGCACGCTCTGCACATGTACCCCAGAACTTAAAGCATAATAATAAAAAAAGAAAAAGTAACATTAAACAAAGGCCACTATTGGTCCCTTTGGAAATTGTTTTTTGACAAGGAAAGGTGCATACAGCCTTTCCATAGCTTTTGGCTTGCATACCTTGTGGCCATCACTTTCAACTTTGCTGAAAGTTGTTACGTATATGACTTAAGTTTTCCTCTTCTCCAATTTAACCTTCACGATGCTGCCAGTTAGTTTTCTAAATGATGCATCTGATCATGTCACTTTCCTTCTTAAAAACCTTCAGTATCTCCCATGTGGTTGCACAACAGATACTAAATTCCTTAGCATGTCATAGAAAGACATTAGCAACCTGGCTCTCCAGTCTGTTTCTCTGACCTCATCACCACTTCCTCCCACCCCCTTTCTTGCCTCCCCATGTCATGTCCTGAAATGCCACATCTGACTCCTCCCTGCCCCCTTGTCATTCCAAACCACCCCTTGCTCCATGTTCCTGCACTAAGCCAGTCCCTTTGCCTGCACTGTCTTCTTCCTCAATTTCTGCTTCTTCACCTTCTCATGCAAGGCTCAGGATCCCACCTCAGTGGATCATCTTCATGGACAACTCCCCAAAAGTCTGTTTTTCTCTTCCCTCTCTGAGCTGCTGCACCTTTAAACACTCAGTAGAGACCGATGACTTCCATGGGTATTTACCAGCCTAGATGTCTTCCAGGCATCTTTCCTGACTCTTACATCTGCCTTCGTACCTCCTCAACATCTCCCCTTGGATATTCAATAGGCACTTAAAATTACAATTTCTAAAATATACCCTTCCCTCCCAACCTGTCCTCTTGTCTTCCCAGTCTCAGTAAACATCCCCTGGCTTGCTGCCCTGCCTGACTGACCTGAGTGCTTTTTGGGAACAAGCCGTTCACATGCCTGTCTCAGGGCATGTGCACCTGCTGGCCCCTTACCTCCTCACCTGAAAAGTCCCTCCTCCACAGCCACCGGCTGCTCCCTCAACTTCTCCAGTTTGTTGCTCCACCATCACCTCTCAGTGAGGCTCTCTCTGAAATTCCAACCTAAAATGGCAATCTGCAGTTCCCCCATCACCACCCCATTCCACACACTTTCCCTTTTCGCATTTTTCCCCTAGAATATTTATCACCCACTTTTATACACTGTATATTTTTACATCCTTTTTGTATCCATTCCCCTGACTAGAATGTGAACTGAATAATGTCAGGAACTAGTTCACTTTTGTTCGTCTCTGAAACCTAAGGCCTAAGAAACTAAAATATTAATAGTTCCCAAGACACAGGTGGTTCAATGAATATATGTTGAATGAAGTAGGTATTAATTTTGCCATTAAAACGGAAGTCACTGGCTGGACACAGTGGCTTACACCTATAATCCCAATGCTTTGGGAGGCCTAGGTGGAAAGATTTCTTGAGGCCAAGAGTTTGAGACCAGTCTGAGCAACATAGCAAGACCCTGTCCCTACCAAAAAACTTCAAAAAAATTAGCTGGGCATGGTGGTGTGCACCCATAGTCCATCCTAGCTCTTTGGAAGACTGAGGTGGGAGGATCACTTGAGCAGGAGTTCGAGGCTGTAGTGAGCTATGATCACACCACTGCACTCCAGTCTGGGTGACAGAACGAGACCCTGCCAAAAAAAAAAAAAAAAAAAGAAAAGAAAAAGAAAAAAAAGATCACTGAGGCAAGGAGAAACTGAGTTATTAGTTTTGATCAGCTTGAAAAAGGAGTGAGGCCGGGCGTGGTGGCTCAAGCCTGTAATCCCAGCACTTTGGGAGGCCGAGACGGGTGGATCATGAGGTCAGGAGATCGAGACCATCCTGGCTAACACGGTGAAAACCCGTCTCTACTAAAAAACACAAAAAACTAGCCGGGTGAGGTGGCGGGCACCTGTAGTCCCAGCTACTCGGGAGGCTGAGGCAGGAGAATGGCGTAAACCCGGGAGGCGGAGCTTGCAGTGAGCTGAGGTCTGGTCACTGCACTCCAGCCCGGGCAACAGAGCGAGACTCCGTCTCAAAAAAAAAAAAAAAAAAAGAAAAAAGAAAAAGGAGTGAAAGCTGCTGGTTAATGGTTTGGTTTGGATCTGGGCTGTAATTCACACATGCTGGATCTGTGACCCCAGACATACGGCAAGTTCTTCTCCCTTGGTTTGCTTGTATGTGAAGTGGGAGAAATGAAATACTTATCTGGAAGGTTGGGTGGCATGTATGTGTAAAGTACCCACAAGAGCCCTGGCACATCTTAAATGTTCAATCCATGTCAGCTGCTACTATTATTAGAAGTAGCTCCCAGGACTCTCATGCTCAGACCACCTCCATTAACATTGCCCCACCTATATCTATTGTTCTACTATTAAGGACCATGAATTGAGCACTGTGTTAGACACTGGGAATTAACATTCAAATAAGACACGTCCCTTGTCCAGAGAGTAGACATTAGACAATGGAGAAGACCAACAAGTAAAGTGATGAACTGAAAATATTTAAAATACAATAAAAAGCAACGATGAATGGTATTCATTGGCCTCTTGTCACTAACGTCAAAAATAATCTGCTTCCTTTGAAAACTCATTTCAATTTTGGGTTTAAGTTATAAATAAAATGAGTAGTAAAATAAAGGTATCCTCATTACCTAAACAATTGTCAGAGTTTCTATTTAAATAGGAGACATTTTTTTTTCCCCCTGAGTAGTTTTACTTTGGGCTCCAAGTCACTGCTTCATTAAACATTATGAGCCATTGAACATATCCTGACATGATTCCCCTTACAATAAATTATAAACCTGGTAGCTGTCCAAAAAGACCTGTCTTCAGTAGATGAAGCTTAGATGGAGACAGATGTCAGTAAGTATAAGTAAAACGGAAAACAGAAATATTTTTGTGGTTTCATTTCAACTATCATGGGGTCATGGTTTCTGAGTGAATCTTGTTAGAGGTTTTTAAATGACATCAGGCCCTTGTTTTCCCAATTTTCAGACTTGCAACATGAAATTGTTATTTCTCTTATTTGAATATTTACTACTACTTAAATGAATTCCACAGAACTTAGGATGGTTGTGATAAATTAAACATGTTCCCAACTTGTTTGCTGCTCTTCCTGTTATGCAAGCCTGTTTCCTCACCCCTTGAATGGGGCTAGCGGTGTGACTTGCCTTGACCTACAGCAGGATGGGAAGAGCATGACATTTGTGACTTCAGAGGCCTGCTGCCTCTGCTCTCCCCATCTTGGACTGGCAAGACCGTCATAAGAAACCCAACTGTTTTGCTGGATTGGCCACATAGAGGAGAATGTAAACACCCTCAGAGAGTCCTGCTAGCCACGCTAGTTGTGAATGAAACCATCTTGGGCCATCTGGCTCTGGTTGAAACTCCAGGTAACTGTGGTCACAGGAGTGACCCCAGGCCTGACCAGCAGAAGACTACTTAGCTGAGACTACCCCAAACTGAAGAAATGGGAGCAAATGGCTACTGCTTTAAGTTACTACATTTTGGTGTGGTTTGTTTTATAGCAATAGATGATAAGAGCCTTGGTACTTGATTAGACGTAGGGGCCAGGGAATGAAGAGCTAGCGATTAGAATTTTTAGCTTCAATAATTTGGTAAAACATTGGAATATGACACACAGAGGCATCAGTGGATCAGACGGAGGAAGATGATGCAGCTGTCTTTCAGGTATATTTGGAATATCTATGTGAAAACAAACACCCAACTAAATATAATATATAAATATTATATATATAAATATAAATATGTCCTTTTATTATAAAATTGACTTTGTATCAAGTTTATCCAAAATTATATGAACAGAGAAGGAGCAAAAAAAACATATACATGCTGCAGAGATAAGGCAATAATTGTAACGTTTTTCCTACAGTGTGAGAAGGCTTTGGTCACCACAAAGGGGGCTGAGGGGACAGTAACGGGAGGAAGAGAATCAACAGATGAGTAGAAGCTAGAACTAGATGATGCATGGGGCTGACTTCACCTCCTGCAGACAGTGTTTGATGGATAGGTAGAAACGAGGTTGACGGACAATAGAAAATCAGATTCGTTTTTTAAAAGAATGTCTTACTTTCTTCTAATCCACAGCAGCTCTCAGCTCTCATAAACTCTGTCCTTGTGAAGGCAAATATAGCTTCTGACTATGTTTATACATAAATGTAAGATGTGGATTTTTTGTGTGTTTAAGTGTACAGTACATATGTGTGTAGTGTGGGTGCATGTTATTAAAAAAAAAGACTTTAGCTGATTGAATTCAACCAATATTTGACTGACTTCAGTGGTGAAATCCTTTCATTTATTTGTTCAAAGTCACACGCCTTATGAAAAGTATATGAGGGTTGATGGGGCTTAGGACAGTCTACCCTAACATATGGCATCTTGGCATCTGAGAAAATAGCAGAAGCAGGAAGTCACTCTCTGACCTTCTCCTGCCCTCTTCCCCTGAAGCAGGCTCTAAAACCTAGAAAAGACATCCTAACCTTCCTTGAAGATGGTCATAAGACCCTCACATGAGAAATGTCCACCCTATACCTGGCAGTACCTAGGAATACCAGGAATATCCCTATCTTTGAAGACACAGGGACACAGAGAAGAATCTGAACAAACAGGCCTTGCTAAGTTCTCCCAAGTTTATTACTATTAGAGTATGCTTTTTTTTGGTCCTCTAACCATATTTCTCCATGTGTATCTTCATCAGATCTAAACATAAAAATACCTAGGTTTACCTGCTTCTTTGAATCTCCTCTTCTGAAGGTTCCCATGTCATATAAAATTTATACGAAGTAAGTGTGTATGCTTTTCTCCTGTTAATTTTTGTTATGGGAACCTTAGCCATGAACCTAACAATGGGAAAGATAGTTCTTTCCCCTCTGAGACTTAGAGAACACAAACAAAGAGTTAGGAAGACTAGTATATGAATACATCAGGAAAAAATACCAGGGGATGATGAGATTAAGCTAAGAGAATCATTCAAAAAATACCATTGATACATTTATTTAATAGCTAAATTTAACCTTCACCCTCACCTCAGTGCATGTTTATAAAAACACCCTCCAACAGTGTGAAAGCATTCCGATTTCTCCACAGCCTCACCAGCATTTATTGTTTCCTGACTTTTTAATAATCACCCTTCTAACTGGCATGAGATGGTATCTCATTATGGTTTTGATTTGCATTTCAGTAATGACCAGTGATGATGAGCTTTTTTTCATATGTTTATTGGCCACATAAATGTCTTCTTTTGAACACATGGACACAGGGAGGGGAACATCACACACTCAGGCCTATCAGAGGGTGAGGGGCAAGGGGAGGAGAGGATTAGGACAAATATCTAATGCATGCAGGGCTTAAAACCCAGATGATGGGTTGATAGGTACAGCAAACCACCATGGCACATGTATACCTATGTAAAAAACCTGCACGTTCTGCACATGTATCCCAGAACTTGGAAAAAAAAAAAAATCCTCAATGTCAATTTCCTTGGTAGTCAGTGGTACTCAGAGCAATCTAGAACATGTTGTCAAAATTTCAGATTTTCAGCTTTGAAAATCAGTAAACAATTTTCAAGGGAAAAATAAAGAAACAATTTTTCAGAGGAAAAATAAACAATTTTTCTTCCAAATTTTAGGCAAAGAACTTCATGGTATTATTTTGAAGCAATTTCCAGTTGTTGTATTAAAAGACAATAGTTTTCTTAACTTCAGTTTTTAACCGCAAAATTCTTGGACTAGGGTATATCCTATTCCGTTGTATTATTTCTGCCTCAACAGGAAGTGGAAGGTTGTATGACAGGAAGTGGAAGGTTATATGACAGGAAGTGACCTTGCAAGAGACACCCAAATATCTCACAGCAGGCTAACTCTTCTCTACCACACTATTCCATCACGCTCCACCCTTTTGGATATATTCCTTCTCTACTGCTCTTCTGACTCCAAAGCTAGCACATGTATTCCATTAATGCCCAGAGAGAGAGGAAGCCCCATACAAACACACATCTCCCTGGCCACCTCTCCTGTGCAAAGCATCTCATGTTCATGTCTTAAGCACTAAGACAAAGAACAAAGTCAACTGGCCTCCAGATGTGAAAGGCCCACCAGCCAGCAGAGTGCAAGAACAATCCAAATGTATCAATATCTTTAGAAAACATAGATTGCTAAAGAAAATAGACATTAAGTCTTTTGATATCATTTTCATTATTTTCCCTGAGATGACTGGGACATGCCCCATTTTTCTAGTTTAGTTTTTAAAACTAGCAAAACATTAAAAAAAAAATCCTCCAGCATGTGACTGAGGCTATCTGAGCATATAATACAATGCTGAGCTCTTCAGAATAATATAATGTCCCAGCCTTATTAGCATTATAGCTGAGTTAGCCAGTTCCAAGAGTGGGTGGGAGACCTCAGTATTCACCATCTTCATTCAGTGTGGGCTCGAAAATATTCTGTGCACAATGGGAGTTTCTTACCTGAAAATGAATGTGATTTAGTTCACCTGACTAAAGTTTCAACAGCTATGCGTTGTTACGGTGAAAGATTGCTGCAGTTGGCTTTGATTGGTACTGTTTTGGAAAAGAAATACTTTGGGGTTTTTTTCTTTTATAAAAAGGGCAATACAAGTGTGAGTCCTGAGCTCCTATTAATAGCCCCGGCAAGCGCAGCAGCAAAACCCAGTGCATGCCCGTTTTCAAGTGCTTCTGAAATGACAGGAGCTTTCAAACAGAACTGGGCAATGCATTTTTCCAATGCCAATGCATGCTGGTGCTGCTGTGGCCTGTCAAATACATAATATTGAAAAGCCCAACTGGGCACCTATTTGCTACAATGTTCTTGGCTGTTCTCCACCCATCATGTCCCAAGATAGAATCTGCCCAGAACAGCAAGTCTATTCTTAGGTGCTTCCTGTAGTGAGCATTAACAAAACGATTGAAATCTATGGAAACAGGTAGGGACGATGTAAGGGGAGGCAGGTGCAAAAATCTTCCAGGACCAACCTCGGAAGAGATATTGAATGCACTATGCTTTAGCGGTGACCAAGACTTCTACCTCAAAAACAAACCTTAAGTGAAAGTTGTCTTTTCTAGGACCATGCATAGATGGGAATAGATACAGGACTCTCTGAAACATATCTGCTATTTACACGGTACTTTTCTAAGTGGACGGAGTACACTCTACAAGCTCTCTTGAGAGAGCAGAAAAAGTGCTCAAATGGTTAATTTCAAGTTTCTGTTTCCAATGCACAAGATCTGCGAAAAGAAAGTCATGGGTCTGTATAGACTGGGCTTTTGTCCCTCTCTCATTTTGTTCCTCATGTTCAATCATCTATTTGACATGTTTCTAATACCAAACTGACCACATCCATCTACTCAGGACAGTCACACTTTCCTAGGGAGGGACTGTTTTCTAACTGCCCTGAAATGAATGCATTCCATTCCCGCATTTGTACATGTTTCCTGGACTCCCAAACCCTCCCTGAGCCTGGCCCTGGGATAATAATCCCCATTTGGTTGACTGGGACCGTCTGCTAACCCTGCCGTGAAACTCCACTACTGACTGCAAGCTAGGGCTCCCCCGGCAGGGTACTGGTGCCCAAGTGCTGAGCCATGTACCTCCTCTCAAATCCCCTCCAGAGCTGCATCCTACAGTTACAGATGTCTTCAGAGCAAGAAACGAAGGGCATGGGGTTATCAGGAATGAGGACCGGCTGAGAGAAGGAACCAAAAGCTTATTACCAAAATGCAGATCCAAGGTACCATTAGAAAAAAATCAATCACGTTGATGTTTCACTGAAAACCCGCCATAGTGGAGGAATTGTGAACTCAAACCCCATATTCGTTTTTAAAGTTGTTCTCTTAATTCTTGCTGCTAATAAAACAAATAGACAAATTAAAGAAGCTTCATTCATAGGTAATTATTTCTGCGTTTGTTGTGTTGTTGTTATTTTCGTCATTCTCATTCCCAGGTTGTTACTACAAGGAAGAAACGAAAGTAGTCAATCATATTTTCTGCCAATGGTTTCTGGGTGGTGTTTGTTTGTTTTTTAATTGCCCATATGTGTTCTGAAAGATCAGCTTACTTCAGTTGTTGACTCTCTGAGATCTAATCAGATATCTTAACAGACAACTTTGTAATTCGTAAGTATTGTCTCCTAGGCAGGACGTTTTACGAAGAGTTTTCTGGGTAATCTATTCCTTCAAACAAATAAAAACAACACGGAGAGCAGTGTAACATTACAAACAATGCCATCCCAACTCTGGAAAACACTGCTGTACCCCAGGTCAACCCACACTCCCTGTCTAAGCAGCCAAGAACCAGTGACGCAAACGTGCAAGAAGAAAGTGGTTATAATTCGAGGTTGAGGAGCAGAGGATGTTGCAAAAACAAACGAGGTCAAAGCTAAGAGTTAGGGCTTCAGTTTTGAACTATGTGCTTAGGACTTTGCTGAATGGCATTTGAAACATGTGAACACCCCTAAATGGGATTAGTTGTGTGTTTTTGTTGTTTGGTTTTTTCTGAATTTAAATGATTTGTGGCAACCATCCCAACATTATCACACTTTCTATGACTGAGGATGGATTTAGTGGTGAGTTTTAAGTTCCATTATTAGCTCAGATTTTCTCTGGAAAATTTATTTTGTCGTAACAGATCATTGCAAAGTGGCTTTCCTCACTACTCACGGTGATAAAGGGCAATAATTGCATTGTAAAAGTTATTTGGTCATTTTACTACAATGTGGGATGAAAATTCTTCTAATAAATATGCTCTGATGACTACTGGTTTTAAGTATATTTAGGCACATCATTGTAATTATTTATACTTTAGTGTAATACATTAGCAAAATAATATGCATGAAGAAAATATCGATATTAAGTCACATGTATACTTACTTAGCCAGAGTTCGTTTGGGGGATAAAAAAGTCCCTTAAATGAACCAATAACAATAAACTGTTTTAAAATACTTCTGCAGTAGCAGTAATTCTATACAAATATAAATGTGTTACATAAGTATATTCTCACGTTTTCAGCAAGACTGAACTTTCATGCAAAACTAAATTAAGAGTAGAGGATCGATTTCTATGATTACCCAATGGAATATTTTAAGTGGATTTCAAGTTGCAGTCATTTTTATAGGCAAATTCTTTACAAGTTACTTAATTATACTTTATTATATATAAGAAAACAAAACATTAACAACACAATGCTGCCGGTGCAATGCCAGAAAGGTACATTGTACTGGCATCGGTGGTTATGGAACTCACATTAGCAAGGTCAGCGATTTATCTTGGAAGAATTTCAGAAGCAAAAACTTGAGATGGAGTTTCAAAACCCAGGCTATAAAGCAAAATCTGTAGCACTGTATATTAATCTGAGAGTCATTAGGTTTTAACATCTGATAATACATCCTGAACTAAACCCTTCATTCCCACACCAGTGTCCCTATGTATAATGCATGTGAAGAAGGTTATCATTTATTTGAAGGAAGTATTAAAGTAGAGATGAAGGTAAATAATGATGTATCAAGTTTTAAATTATGTTGTTATTATATTATTATTATTTGGTTATTGGTTGTGGCTTCAACTACAGCTTGTTTTTTAGCTAATAATAATAAACTATTTGTCCTCAAAGAGGCTGCTTTAAGTAAGGGATGGCAGGGAGGATGCAAATCCTGGTTCTATTGGTCTGGCTTATAGGCTTTGGGGCAGCTTCTTTCCTTTCTGTACTGCTGGATCCTTAAATGACATATCTGCCTGCAATAATGAATAATATCTCCCTCATGGGACTTTTGTGAAGATTAAAGGTGTTAATATTTATAAAGCACTTTAGTTACATGTGCACACAGGGAAAGTGGAGTAGTCGATACTAACTGCTGTTATTCAGAGGGGAATATAATAACATTAGCGTGGGTTTACTTCTCCTTGCCCTTCAGACTTAAATCTTACAGGCACTGAAGTTGAGGATCAAGTTGTCATTAATTTATTTTCCATAGTGTCTGCAGAAGGATTCCTAATTGATGAAGGGAGTGGCCAGAAATCATCGTGGCCCGTCCATGTATCCCCAAGGAAACCCTCCTTATGGTTTCAGCTGCTAAATTACTTGAGCATAGCTGCTTTTCTGATGTGTTTGTGTTATTGTAAATTGTGTAATAATGTAAATTTATCAGCATCTTTCGGAGCGAGGAAGATTTTTCTCCAGGTGGCACATTGTCAAGGACAAAAGAAGAAAAGAACTAATTGAAC
The DNA here is from genome assembly GCF_000951035.1 of Colobus angolensis palliatus. Classification (NCBI taxonomy): domain Eukaryota; kingdom Metazoa; phylum Chordata; class Mammalia; order Primates; family Cercopithecidae; genus Colobus; species Colobus angolensis. The sequence goes on along the minus strand of NW_012117377.1, from coordinate 1,537,745 downwards.
CAAAATCAACCCTCAAGAGGCAGTGATCAAACAACATACTACAGATGGTCAGCCAAAGAAACGGGGCAGCAACTTATACCTCTAGCCAAAAATACTGCTTCATTTATTGTTTGTTGTTTTTATTCATCACTTTTATTTGACTCAAAATTAATGAATCCATATTGGGGAAAGAAAAGTTTGACAGTGGCCTGTTTTGAGAAAAATATTCAAAACGATTTCAGGATTTAAAATTTGGCTTATCATTTTAAAAGAATAAATAATAAAAGCAGGAAAAAAAATTGCCTCTCATTTAAAACTTGTCAGCTACATGAAACATCTGCAGTTGCAGCAGATAGACAGTAGCAGAGGCAAGTGCTGAACACGATTATTTGGCAGCACAGGAAATGGACACAGGCAATGTGCTCTGAGTACCCTATTTATGCATCAAGCAAATCAGCATCATCTATAATGTGGGGATAGAAACGATTTGACTTTTGCTTTGAAAGAAGACACATGCAGGACTACTGGGGTAATACTTCAGTCACACTGATCTCCACGAGGCTGGCATTAGAAATGTTAACCTCAGGTTACACTGATTTTGGAATAAAGTTTTCTCTTTCTGACTCTGAGCAGGATATTCAGTCTATTTTCTCCCCACAAAATCGGCAAATCAAAAGTATGATAACTCTTTTCCTGTTCTAACATAACCACCTTTTGGGAGCAAATGCAAATGCCCTATATTTCAAATGAATACGTGCTATGGAATAGGAAGACTTTTGAAAAATTTAAATAATGGAAAATTTCCAACATCCACAAATGTAGAGACATAACGAATTCCATCACCCAGTTTCAATAATCGTCAACATATGGCAATCTTATTTCATCTAAGCTCCCACCTACTGTTCTCCATCTTGGGTTGTTTTGAAGTAAATCCCAGATATCTCATCATTTTGTCTGCATACTCATCAGTATATTTTGCTAAAAGACACTTAAAAGAATATATAATCACTACACCAGTATCCCAACTTAAAAAAAAATAAGAAAAATTCTCAATGCACACTTATAACATGTATCTGATTATATAATAAACGTTATAATCAGTTATTCACTGGAATTCTTCAAAAAGGATAACACTTCCTTCTTTGATTTCTTGGTACAGCCTGAGGTACGACTTGCAAAGGAAAAGCAGAAAAAAAAGGGTGATTCTTTTATTTAACAGTTTTCAGAATGTTGAGTTGTGCTCTGCCCCTAGCATTCTCTAAAAGTTACCAATTTTCTTGTATTATTATTATAAATCCATGAAATTTTAACACACTTAATGCATTCTAATTAACTGTGAATATTGTTTCTGATTTTCAAAATGTGCCACTGGTCACTAGCGAAAGTCCTTTCAAGTTGGCTCTGAGTCCTTTTGACATGACTTCAGCAGTCTCTGGCTTCTTAGGTGTCTGGTGCAACAAGATACTCTACACTCATCCTGAACATTTCCTGCCCCAGACCTGGAGTCTGGCATCTCTCCAAGAAGAACTATTTCCCTTAAGTGGTAAATTACTGTTAAAAAGCTACATGCGAATGCCTGAAGTAAGTGCTCATTGCTATTAGGTGGGTTGCCTGTTACGCATGAAAGTTTTGCTTTCTGTAGCTAGGGATGGAGGTAATAGTCACATCATAGACAAAAAGAACTGACCATTGACTAGCGCCCTCCACATTGAGTAAAAGTGTGGAAAGGCTTCAGGGTACAATCATTGCTGTCCTTTGAAAAAATTCTTAAGTAAAAATAAAATTTGGATTTGCAACATCTAGAATCAAATTTAATATGTCACATTAAGAAGCACAAGAGATGATATATTTTATATTAAATTAAATAAGGTATATAAAAGGTTCAAGCAATGTCTGATTGAGAACAGATGCTTAATAGGTGGTTACTTCCTTTTCTTTTTCTTTTCCCCACCTAAGAAAAATGTAGTGAAGCCATACATAAACCAATAGTTGAGCTTGCTTTAATTCAAAACTAAATTCCCTATTTCATCTTCATCTTTTAATATTATCTCAAAATATTTTTTCTCTCAAATGAATATAAACATTCTTACAGAAGATGCTTTGTAATGAAACTAAAATACCTCTATATGCATCTCCAGAGCCTGATAGCAAAATAAACACTTATTAATAGCCTCTAGTTTATGACTACCTAACTTGATAGTAACTAAATAAGGATAGTAATGAAATATTTCTCAGATGCTTACCAGATGTCAGGTATATATCTACAGATAGCCACTTGCCCACTATTAATGGAACTTTTTGCTCAATTATCTCCTTTTGTTCATAAGTCTTTGAGACAGTGGGGGAAATCTCTGGTATCTTCATTTTGAATTTTCTCTGCATCCTTCTTCCCCTTGGAGCCTCTTCCAACTATGCATAATTTGGGGGAGCTGTCCAGATGCTGGAGCCACACCCAGTCTCCACTTTGACTCATGGCTGGTTGAGGTAATTGGTGGATCCATTTGGGATTAGAGGGCATACAGAGGTTAATAACTCCAACAGGTGGAGAGCTCAGGGAACATTTAGTCAACCTGATTAAATGACCAAGAAACAGAAGACAAAAGGATAATGTGTTGTAACATCTTTTACTGAATAAAATGGCATTTAGGCAATGGAGATATCTGGAGGGAAAAATAACACTTCTAAGAACGTAAGCAACGTTAAAATATTTGATCCAGTTTTGGATAAAGCTAATCCAATTAAACAAACAAAATGAGATATTAGGTATCCTTATCTAAATGTTATGTATTTTAAAGACTTCGTTTGAATCATTGAACTTCATCAGCGCATGGATAGGAGGCAGACCAAGTGCAAATCTGTGGAGTAAATCCCTCAAGCTGTGCCTCATAGGTATGTGGCTGGGCATTTTGAGACTCAGAGATTTTTCTGAGTTAGAACTAAAATGGAAAGGTTGCTAAACAATTGTGTTTGGATCCAATTGTTTACATTTACTGTCTGTACTTTGGAATCAGAATCCCCATAACATAGCTTAATATGTATTTTAAAATGTAAAATGCAAGCACATATGGCTAATTACTGGTTAATTTTTTAGCTTTGGACTAACATTTCTCTGCCAAACCATGGAGGCAACGGTAAAGATTTTTCTGTTTTTGAGGAAACAATCTTAATGGCTATAGATAGATCATAAATGGTTGGCAAAAGATGCATTTGAATCTAAACCAAAATTAAAATGTTTTAAATTATCTCACTGCTGCCAGATATTCAAACGGGGAAGATTTGTACTAGAAAGTGTTCACAGTTTCCATACACATTCACACTCACTCCACTCTACCCTCCCTCCTCTACTGTTCTCTCTCCCCTTGCTCTCTCCCTCTTCCTTTCTCTTGTTCTTGCTCACATGAAAAAATGCATACAGATTATCACAATACTAATGGCATGTAAGAATAGTGACAGAACTGATCACTGAATTCTTCGGTTATGAACAGATCATCAACTGGAATCTTCCTTAATCTCCACCTTAAATAAGACAGCGTATATTAGAACAGCCAATATCACTTGCAATATAATTCCTCTTCCTCTATTCATCTGTTTGATGTAGATATCCTCAGGCCAGCTATGTTTTCATCCCATACCAACTGTCTGAGTGCTCTCAGTCAGACTCATGGATTCCACTGACATCCATATAGTGATGACTCCTGAATCTCTATTTTTAGCCTCTGCATTTTTCTTACCTAACAGAAGTGCACATTCAACTGTCTACTGGATATCTGCATGTGATGGTCCACAGCCTTTAAAACTCCAAAATGTAATAGTAAATTTATCAACACCATCCTTCCCCAATTGTTTTCTTTTTAAATTCTCTCATTCAAAGAATGGTGCCACTATCTTCTAACCACCTAAGTAAAAAACTTAAAGTTGTATTTTTTTTCTTATTCTTTTTCATCCTTTGCAATCAGTTGGCTACCAAGTCTTATAAATTCAACCTCCTTAACACTGCTGGAATCTATTTCTTCATTTTCCTCCATTACGTTACTGCCTTAGTACAGCGTTCATCAGTGCTCTCTCAGATCATTGCAACGGAGTCCTAAATTATCTCTGTCTCTCTCTGCCTTTTTTCTCAATGCCCCCATGAACCTCTCTGCTTCTGCTAGAGTTATCTTTCTAAAATAGTTACCTTTCAAAATTTATAAAATACAAATCTTTCCGTTGCACCCCCACTGCCAGGGCCCTGTGAAAATTGTACTGCTCTTCGTCTCCACTCCAGACTCAGCGTCCATGGTTTACTCATGCAACCTAAACTTGCAGCTCCTAGAACATGGCTTGTTCTCTTATCATCAGTTTCTCTGAACAGACTGTTCCCTCTACAGGAATGCCCACTCTCTCCTTATCAGCCTAACATGTACTTGAACTTCTAGATTCAGATAAACTTTGAGGCTCTGATAAAATAATATTTCCCTTAAGAAGCCTTCCTTCTCCCACTTCTATGAGTTAGAAACCCTGCCTCTGTATTCCCATAGCCTGCTTACAGACCTCCACGACATCACATGGAAGGTAGGAGCTGCATTGCTTGTTCTACCTCCCCTATTAAACTGTGGGGGGTGGAGTCTGTGTCTTTGATGCTGCATTCCCCATATCTAAAACACTAGTTCTCAAAATTTTTGCTCTCAAGTTCTCCTTACTCTGTTAAAATTATTAAGTATACCAAAGGACTTTTGTTTATGGGGACATATATCTATACCATATTAAAATTTAAAATTGAATGGCCGGGCGCGGTGGCTCAAGCCTGTAATCCCAGCACTTTGGGAGGCCGAGACGGGCGGATCACGAGGTCAGGAGATCGAGACCATCCTGGCTAACACGGTGAAACCCCGTCTCTACTAAAAAATACAAAAAAAAAAACTAGCCGGGCGAGGTGGCGGCGCCTGTAGTCCCAGCTACTCGGGAGGCTGAGGCAGGAGAATGGCGTAAACCCGGGAGGCGGAGCTTGCAGTGAGCTGAGATCCGGCCACTGCACTCCAGCCTGCGTGACAGAACTAGACTCTGTCTCAAAAAAAAAAAAAAAAAAAAAAAAATTTAAAATTGAGAATAATAAACAATTTTAAAATAAAAAACCAACTACATAGTTTTAAATTTACATATTTTTGTTGAAAACTGGCTATATTTTCTAACTCAAACATTTATTGATAGGAGTGGTATTGCCTTACAACTTTGTAAATCACATTAATGTCTGGCTTAATAAAAGATGGCTAGATTCTTGTGTCTTTGTTTCCAAGTTCAAAGATACATTTTTTTTTGATACAAAGGAAGAAAATCCAGCTTCATACAGATATATAGTTAGCAAGAGAGGAGTATTTCAGTAGTCTTTTCAGATAATTGTGGATATTTTACTTTGAAAATACACCCAAACTCAAAAGTAGTAGTTTCTTAAATATGTGATGCAAAGTGGAACCTGAAACCATTTCTGTAAAGTTTTCACACTAAGTTATATTAAAGCCTGTTATATTTTGAATGAATCTTTTACTATGCATGATTTGTAACATTATGCATTTTTAAGGCATTTGTTCACTGAGTTATACAGATCATCCAAATTTGGTTGCTTTCATTATATCTAATACAAAAAAGCCACATTAATTAATCTCACCATCAATCTCACCAGAAAACTCTGTAACTATTATGAAGTTGTCAAGCTCATTGTGGTGGACACAGTTTTTCCAAAATTCAAATTTTGCTTGAAAGCTCAAAATTTTATCATGGACAACAAGTAATGTCAACTGTTTTCCTTGTAGTGACAGCTCACTTGATTCATTTTTGAGAAAATGTCTGCAAAATATCCAAGTCTGAATAACCAGAGTTCATCTGTTAGTCCTTTCAAGTACAAACAATGCTTCCTGAAAGAAGTATGTGGTTCAGCTTGCATCTGAAACAAGGCCACTGTGATTTTTTTCCTTCATAACAACCATTATGCTTCAGTATGAAACAGACATTTATGTGTACTTCACACTGTGCACACAGAATATTAAAAAGATGTTCACTCAAGGATGAAGATTTAACAAAATTATTATTATTATTTTTTTCTGCTTCATCCCAACATTTTAAAGTAAAACCTGTGTGAGCAAGGGTTGGTAAATAATATAATGGCTAATACAGTTTTGTGCCCTTGCCTTGGTTTGTACTTAGGGACCAGCAGTTTTACTTATAATTGCTTTTACACCAGCAATGCAAATGTGAACACAGTGAGTTCTTATGAGTATTAGTGTTATAATAAAGTTCATGTCATTCTCAGTGTTCTCATCTCATGCACTCCCTGAAAGGGTCTGGAAAACACACAGCTTGGCAACACACTACACTTAGAGAACTGCTGATCAAGGCAAGGCCTAAAACACAATGGGCACTCAAGACATTTTGAATGAAGCATTGAATGAATGAATCCACATTGGTTTCATCTGTAGTAATAATAAAAGTGCTTGTGATGATTCAAAGGGCGTACATGTGAGTGAGTGTGTGTGTGTGTGCTCACAATGGAGACTGACAAAAAGATTTAGTAGATCCTTGAGTCAAAGTTAGAATGAAAAACAGAGACCTTGTGATAAAAGTTCCATTCTGGTTTAAGAATATATTAATGTTATTCCATTAACTCCACCACCTTCAGCTACATGAGAAGATGACAACGTTTTTGCTGATTTTATAGAGACTTGTCAGTTAATGTTATTGTGAATATTTTGAAGAGCAATTTATCCATATGATACTTAACTGAACTACCATTGTGAACTTACAAAATATAGGCCAAACAAAGATTTAAATATTTGAAAGACTCACTTGACCAAACTAAGCAGGAATATTGATGGATGGACATGGTGTCTTCTAGATGATTCCTCTTCTAATCACCGTACCTACATTACTTCCTTTATCAGAGAGTTGGTTACAGAATAGGCATGTTTTCATCTTATACAAAGCAGGTATTTTTGCAATCTCATTCAAATGGGATATATATCCCAATCTCATTCAAATGGGATATATATCCCAATCTCATTCAAATGGGATATATATCCCAATCTCATTCAAATGGGATATAACCCTGAAAACTGATGTTAAATTCAGCTTCTGTCAGGGGGTTTGTTGTGAAGTATGTGTTTGTTAAGAGCGAAGCATATTTGCTCCACTTCCAGAAAACTCTTAACAACAATGGGCAAAAAGGTAGTTAACTCTACAATCCTAGCAACATTGTGTGAAAAGGAGCAGATTATGTAAATTACCTTGATCGGGGTGTCCCATCTTTAAGAAAAGTATTTATTTTCTAGTAGTCTTACAGCACGACAAGTGTAATCTTGGAAAAGCTCAACAAGGAAACTTTAAGGGCAGTAAGAATTTCAGAAAAAAAAAAAATAGTAAGGATAGTTGGTGTCTTGTGCTCAAGGTGTCCTTGTCCCAGGACTGTCAAATTGTGCAGGTACATGCTAAACAGATGTGGGGTGATTAACCATCCACTCCAGGGAACACATGTGAGAAGGTATCCGTCAGTGGAGCAGGTTTGCAAATACATGACACGTGAGACTGGCCACTGGCCTTAATGAAGCATGGACCATTCAGTGCTGAAAGCGAATGGTGAAGTCTTTTTTTCCCTCTCTGCCTTCTGTGATGCTTCTCTCATGTTCTCTTTAAAAAAGTCATTTTGACCCTTGCTGATCTGTGGAGGCAGAATGCCCAATTAAATTACTTTCATTATAAAAGCACATACAGCCAAATACTTTTTATAGCAAACGATTTCAAATTCATAATAAGCATCACGGAAAAGTAGCACAAAAGCTTTTTAAAATTACAGAGCGACTTTTAAACAATTGGTGCTACCAAAAGAGGTCAGAGAGAGTGCCTCACTGTGGAAGTTTCAATTGGCCAAGAAATTATGAAACTGACATTTTAAAATAAGAATACATTTTAATATTCATTCTTTTGGGGTCAGGTGCAGGCTACTCAGAATAACAATTCTGTCCAAATAGAAAATGAAAACCTTCCAGGAAGAATTACCTTCAAAGCAGGCTGTATCTGTCCATTTAAGAATTGCATTGAAACATGATAGTAACTTACATTTCCTGGGTACGGACTATGGGTCAAGTACACTGTTAGTGCTTTATTTCGATTTTTTAAATTTGATCCTCACAATAACTCTGTGGGATAGATACTATTATTATCACTATCATATACATGAGAAAATTGTGGCTTAGAGCTTAAATAAGTTTTAGAGACAGTGGTAGACCTAGTAACCAAACTAAAAGTTACTAAATCTAGAAGCTAGTTCTATTGTTAATGGTAGCTTTCCAGAACATCTATGATTTTCAATTGTATAATTATTAATTTAGACAAAGAGTATTCAATAAGCACTGCTATCAGGTACTGCTAGATGCTGGGATTGTAATAATGAAATTGTTCTTATTTATTCAAAAACACACAGTCTCATCAACACACCATTTCTTGGAGCTGGTTCAATGAGACATTTATTGTCATGTCTAATTTCACACCAGGGGTTAAGGATTTTACATTCAGCAGAAAACAGAATTATTACTCACTGATTTCAGTCAAGTGTTCTGTACACTAGATATCACCATGCATCTTATAGAGAATCAGACAAGTAATTGCTGAAGCCATTAAAGTCAGTTCTGAGCCCCACAAAACCTGATACAACCACCCGATAACCTCTTTAGGTATAGGATCTACTTTAATACATTATGCTTCAACCCAGCCACGAGGCAAAGGAAAATCAGATTTTTTCAAAGGTAAATCAGGATTAGTCACAATGCAAGAAAATATAGGGGGAAAAAAACCTAAATGATCAATAAATGGAATCTAGTTTTGTAATACACGGCACATTAACTTCATAAAATATTATTCATCTACTACTATTTTATTCAAAAGTTCAGTACACATAAGAATATTATTTTAATGCATACATAAAACCTACACTGACTCATAATGCACCAAAATTACATGTTAATATAACAGCATCTAGACACAAAAGAATTAGAATAGCACATGATCTAGAACGTGCTAGAACAGGGGTCAATACACTTTTCAGAAAAGGGCCTTAGTGGTTCCAAAGGCGTTGTTGGAACTACTCAACTCTGCTATTGCAGTGCACAAGCAGTCACAGACAACATGTAAATGAATGTGCATGGCTGTGTTCCAATACAAACTCTCTTATGAAAACAGGGAGTGGGCCAGATTTCACCCGAGGGCTGTGATTTTCTGATCTCTGTGCTATAATATAAAAGTATGGGGCAGTTTAAAGACATTTACACTGGTGTTTTTAGTAATATTTTATAATATTGTTTAATAAATTTTAAGAAAAGTCTGTACATCTGCATAATCAAGTTATACATTTGCTCACTTGAATTCAAGCCATTGGTCATTATTTTTACCCAGTCTAAATTATTTTTACCCAAAGCTACCCAAGAAGGCAGCTTTCCCTTTTCGAAATAGTTTGCAAATTCCAGACCAGACGTCAGGGCAAAGAGTCTTTGTAAAGTATTTAGCCAGATAGCAAAGCTTTCACTACTGTTGGTTCAACAATCCAAAATCCATGACCTGACCACCAATCAATCAACAAGCATTTACAGATTGATGACAAAGTATTTTGCCCTGTTCTAAGCACGCTTGTCAGACAGTCTCCCTCCTGTCAAGCAGTTGAAAATCTAATAAATGAGGCAATAATGTTATCTTTATTTATTCAGTGAGACATTTTGGCATGGAAACATCAGGCATGTCCAGTAACCAGAAACAAAAAAACATATCATGTGACACAGGGTGGAATTACTCTAGTAGATAAAAGTATCTTGTCATCCATTTTCAGTAGAAATGAATTCAGTTTTAGTTGGTATATGTAGGCTGTTTACCTGATCTGTTTACTCACTGATAATATAGTATTTGGGGGAAAAAATGGTCAATCATTCACCAGTTACAGTTATTTATGTTCCCCAAGCTTCAATTTAACCCTTCTAATGGTAGAAAAATGACATAATCATTTCATAAAGTATGCTGGCATTCTGCTACCAAAACAAAAAGAAATGCACTGCCATTATCCTCCAGACAATAATAAAGCTTACTAAATACTTTTTTAAGTCTAAAATAGGTTGTTGGAGAAGGAAGCAGCAGCTAGATCATCGATGACACCATCCGAAAGTGCTTAGTCCGTATTGCTAAGTAATAGGAAGAGCAACATGGTTGAGAGTGCAGATGGGGATAGCAGGGGGAATATTAACACGATTAAACATAAGAATAAGTCACTTGGCTGGGCATGGTGGGGTGGGCCAGGACTGTAATTTCAGCACCTTGTGAGGCTGAGGCAGGAGGACCGTTTGAACTGAGAAGTTCAAGACTATATTTAGATGGTAAAATCATCAGGCCTTGGCACTTGATTAGATGTGGGGACCAGGGAATGAAGAGCTAGCAATTAGGATTTCTAGCTTCAATAATTTGGTAAAACATTGGAATGTAACACACAGAGGCATCAGTGGATCAGAGGGGGAAGATGAAGGAGCTCTCTTTCAGGTGTATTTGGAATATCTATGTGAAAGTAAAGGTCCAACTAAAGAATCCTTATCCTAAACATTATCTTATTCTCACATTAGCATTTATTGAGTGTACTACATGTACCAGATACTGTGCTAAGCACTTCACCTGTATAGTCCCACTGAATCCTCCCAACAGCCCTACTGATATATGCATTTTACACCTAAGGGAAATAGAGTGAGGTTAAGTAGACTTTCAACACACAAACAATTAAATGGCAAAGCCTGGATTTATTAACTCATAATTCTAAAACGGACTCAGCCACTATCGTATATGGTGATAAAAAGACAAAGAGAACAGCTTACTCTGAAGAATACTACAAAGATACTATTGCTTTGCCAATATCAGCCCCACAGGTATACTGTTTTGGGCTTTGCCATGAGTCTGCTCAACAAATGACCTAATGCAGAGAATTAGACTTACTTCATTTCATTAAGAGCTCAAGAGGCACTTCTGTACATTTGGGAGGTTTATCAGGGCCAGGATGTGTTCACACCCTCCTAAGTCAACATTCTTACCAAGTCGACATTGGTCCAGCATCTACAACATGACCAAAAACGGCAAGGCTTCTGACTTTGGGCCAACATTGACTTGGATGGGGGAAAAAAAAAGGCAGGTTTGTGTGTTTTTAAGCATATTTGGGAGTACCAGAGGCCGTACAGCTTGGCTTCAGTGAATAACAGCTCAGGGCCAAAATACACCCATTCATAAAATGGAGTTTGTTTCCCTACTTTTGTGGTGAAAGCCCCTGGAGTTTTGGCAGGCTACTCAACCTGGCACTCAGCTGAACTGCTGCAGCCAGGATGCAAACTTCTACTGATCTATACTCTGAGGCCTCATCTTTAAGTTCTAGAATCCCACGAGGCTAAATGGTGAGAAGAGGAGCGCCTTAAAATGTATTAGCCCTGGGCCAGTCATGTTGACCCACAGCAACCCCTACTCTAATTCTACACATACCTCATACACTTTGCCCCAGATGATGGGGATTATATTTAATCACGATATACCCTCCAAATGATCAGTGTGGTGAGACGGAACATAGGAAGTACTAAGCAGTGTCTGGTATGCCGGAATTGTTCCATATATGGCAGCAATTATTACAGATACTTGTAGTAGTATATTTTAGTAATAGCCATATGGGAGCTTAATAAACATTTGTCTAAGTATTGACTTTGGCAACGCTTATTGACCCATTATTTATTTTGAAAGACAAAGTTGAAACATCAGTCCAAAATGAGGCAACATATAATTCAGTTCATATGATCTCTATTAAGATAACATACATTGTTGACCTTTCGAAGAAAAATATTGACAAAACATTAGCATTTAAAAATTAAAGCTATAATTAATTACAGTTTAGAATGCATTTATTGTTTTCCTTATTTTATCCTTAGAATATCTATAGAAATTACTTAGGCACCGTTTTATCCTTAGTGAACAGAATTGTTTCATGTATTTAGCATTTCTGGCAAGTAATTAATTGAGTGCTAGTGCCTGGTGTATAGCTAAATAAATGGACATAGTTACCTCTTCCTCATGAAAGCCAGTTTAGATATTATTGACATTCCAACTCAACAGTATTTCTCACCTTACAGAGGTGAAATGAGAGATAGAAAGCAGAGGATACTGAGAAAATTCAAAAATCTCTATTGACTCCAAGTGCTAATCTGGGTACAATATATGCATCAACACGGAATTTTTGTACTTTGAGGAAAATGAATTAGTACAGTGATGACATAATCAACCAATTCTAGCTTGATCTTTATTTCCCTTTTAATTTTTTATATTCCGTAGTTGATACATGTTCCTATCTACCCTGGAATGTGCTAACAATGAAAAAAATAAGTTAAAAGAAATAGGAGATTCAATAAGGTACAATCGTGTTTATGAATGTTCTTAACAATAAATGCATAGCTTGTCCAGGCCAGAAAGAATTCAGTTTCTGAATTCAATGCCACTCTTGAATATGTTAACTCAGTTCTAAATGAAATGCATTATTCGTACAAAGTTCTACTCAATATTTAACATAATGAAGATTGTTAATTCCAATACATCTGCACTGCAGAAAATGCATTTGTATTGCTCAGAGTGCTGAATGAGTAATAATGCAATGAAGAAAAACCAAGACTAAGAGATGTCAAATAAAAACCAAAGTCACAAATCCTATAGGCAATGACATTAAGACTAGAACTTAAGTCTTAAGATTTTGTTATTTGTGTCCTTTTACTGTTAAATTGCAAGAGGAAAGTCTTTTTGAGGTAGCAAAAATAATATTTGTGGGGAGGAGACAGCAATAATATCTGTTCATGCAACTAACTAGGTATATGTGAGTGGGTAGGCACATAAGGCCAACGAGCACTGAGAAACATGTCTGTCAGGTTCTTTCTGTTTTGTTAGCTATTGAGTCAACCTGACCGAAACAAAGACACATTTCACAAGAGTGAAAATTGGTTTCAGTCAATCCTTTTAGCATTTTCCAGGTGACTACATTTTTATAAATCGCCTGACAAAATCAAGCAGTTACATAGCTTCACAGACTTTGGCTGGAACATTAAAGGAACTGAATGATTTATGCAGGAGAAGATCAAATAGGTTGCGTTGTATCTAAATGCTTGTCCCATGAACCAAAAGCTGAATGTGAATTGGCAAATTAATGATTTTTCATTTTCTTCTAGGATTTCATGGTCTGGAAAGCCTTTTGTTGAAGGGACACATTTCACCCCTTTTTAAGGTGCATCTTAAAAAATACTTCACTGTCCTACACATCTCCCAAGTCAGTTCTGATTTCCCTCTCTCACCTGCTGCAAAATTTATTTTTTCATGCCACACTATTACGTTGTTTTGTTTGTATTTTCCTCCAATTGTTTCACGCGTGCCTCTGATACACTTGAGTGCATATAACCTGAACCAGATTATATAGTAAAGACTTCTTTTGTACTTCTCATATTGTAGAAAGATAATACCTATTGGTTATTGCATGATGAATTTTCAGCATAAGAATTAATTCAATACATGTTCTTCATTTGTACTGACAATACGTAAAGGACATTTTTCAGTCCTTTTCAGTTTTTTAGGAGAGCAGCTTTTCTGTACTTCATTAAAATACAAACTCCTTCTTTGATTTACTTTCAACTCTAAACTTTGTTCTCCCTGTTAATGAAATGCATTTATATCTTGCATGAGATACACACTCTTTATTATGATTTAGAACCTTCCAAGACATTATTGGTTGCTCAATAGAAATGCCATAGCTAAGGTTTAATACCATACCTATCATTTACTTGTTTTTTGTTCTCTTGATCCTGAAGTACCGGGATTCCCACATAAGTACCTTTGCCTGAGCTGGGGTAAAAGTTGATTCCTAATGTAAGGTCAACTGGAGAAGAACATTTCTTTCACCTCTTTCCCTGATCTCATCTTTTTTATTCAGCATTCCCTCTAAAGAGAATTTCACTCACAGAATTAGAAAGAGACTCTGTACTCTTTTATTGTATCACTTTTGGAAACTAAAACCCATTGGGTTTTTTTGAGAATTAGGAATCATTGTACTGTGCAGAGTTTGGGCTTTTTGATACATTTCCTATCCTTCAATTGAGCACTCCTTTTATTGGATCACTGGAATAAAATCATGATTATTAAACATGTCACAATATACAATTCTCATACTATAATAATTTATGAAGATCTTTGCTTAAATATATGTTCTCAAATCAATTTCAGTTGAGTGCAAATTAAGCAAAAATAAATTTAAAAATGCATCTCACCCTTCAACAAGACACTTCCTTGTCTTAGTTGTTCAAACTCATGCAGAAAAAGCATCTTGAAATAAAGATAAGGGGCTATCACTTGCTCTTATTTTCATTATATTCAGGAGATGACCACTTTGATTATAAGTACGAAGACTTAACAATACTCATGATTTCCAACATGAATTACAGTACTTAAGACTTTGTCTTCTCGTTAAATCATGCTTATTCATGCATTTTGTATAAAAACTCTGGAGAATAACTTAACAGAAAATCTAAAATAAGAAAAAGAAACACTGAAATTCCCCAAATCTCTATAGATAAAACCCTTTAAGGCTTAGGATTAAGCATTTGAAAATACCAGGAGCATTTAAAATATGTTCATGCTTAGCTTTCTGTTCACTTCCTAACTATCTGTAATATGAAAAGTCTGGGGTTGAATGGCATGAGAGCATTACTGTTTCATTTTCATAATCCAAGTTTAATTTTACTATATCTTTTATTTTAATTTCGGTTTTTTGGGGGGGTTCAGAGGCAGAGAACTACTGTCTTTCTGACTAAATGACAAAAATCATTAACTGTCAGTGACTATATGAACATGATGTGAACAATATAAGCAAAGAAACTAGGGCAAAGTTTTTTGCTTTAGAAAAACATGCTCATACGCTCATATTCTACATATTCTGAATTATCCTCATAGAAACAACACAACATACAATATCTCAAAACGTTATTACAACACGGCTCATTAGTTTGCAGGCTGGAAACGCGGCATGTTAAATCCTTTCCTCTCAACTATAGTAAGTAGACACAGATATGACACAGTTTGCAAGTCTTAGCTCTGCTCTGCAAACTTACTGCTATCATAGGTCTTCTGCGTGGGTATTTTTAGTGCCCAGTTCCTAGTTCAGTGCTTAAAAATCCTGCCGATCCCTGGGTTGGAACAAAGCTTTCGGAAGCAATTAACTGCTTTTGCCATCCCAGGTGCCAAACACACACACAATGTCCTTTTATTTGTGGAAATACACACAGATCTGTTCTGCATGTGCTCAGAGCTCAACACAAATATCACCCCTTTCCCACAGGCAGCAGGAAGGATGTGGTTTGAAGGACACAGTGGCTCCATCTGAATGTTCAGTTGTTCAAAAGATCTCTTGTTGCTACGCTGAGTCGCGGCTCTACTACTTATGCTTAAGAAGATATAACCAGGCCGTGCCCGAAATCCCACTTTTATCTATTTAAAACAGGCATTCAAGTAGATCATGCAATTCTTCTTTGCCCCTTACCTTCAGTGGACACATGCTGAAAGTGTGTTCATAATCAAAAGACGTTCCCCTGAGCTGATGACCCAGTAATTCCTTACGTATACAGGTCAGTTGCAACAATACTGTACTCAAATCGCCAGATGAAATGGTCAGAATTACCCGGTGGCTTGATAAAATCAGCTTACTTTGAGTCTAATCCAAGGATAAATATACAGAAAGCTCCAAGCAGTGGAAGCTGTAAACACTGTAGAACTGCCCCCTGAAACTGTAATACTGCCAGGAAAACAAATATTTGCTGGATTATAGGGTGCTATCTTGGTTTTACCTGAATGCAAATGAGGGCTAAATAACTACAAGCTAGTGTTTAAAGTGGAAAAGTATCACACAAGTGCAGGGGACTAATTCCGCCGACACCACGAACACCAGTCTCCAAAGACCCTAATGATACACTCAGAACAAGCAAACCAGTAGATCTGATTACCAATTTCACACATCCTTCATTCCCGGAGCTCACCCATTTCATCATTTCTAGACACTCAGACTCTAACTAGGAACGCCTAACTCATAGCCCTGTATTTTGCTAAATTTTTCCTCTAGTCTTGAGTCCTCCTTTAATCTGTAGGATGTTATTCTACACAGGACCTCTCTCTTATGTTTTGGAGTCTAGCATCTTGCATCTTCCTGGAGCCCCAACTAAACTCATAACTTCTAAGCTTCTAAGAAATATGTAAGTTTTTCAACTCTGTACAGTAAGTCTTTTCGTGACCTTAAACTTACCTTAGAAAAAGATGTATTGGTAGTTACCAATTGCTTCTTCGGCCTTGTGTATAACACCTGTTCCTCTTTCTGACTCCCCTGCAAAGTTACCAGCTCATGAGAATCTGTAATTTAAGCAAAAAGCTTTGGCAACCGGGTAGTTAAATTGATACTAGTGGTTACTTCTGAATGACTTCAAGTTGATTCTTTCCTTGTGTTTTCTCCAACCACTTCTCATTTCTACTAATCAGTGTCACTATGTGTGATCTATGACACTCCTTAGAACTATGCAAGCAGACTTCAAGAAAAAGAAGAATGGAAATTTGATGAAAATGTTGTATTGGTAACACTCAGATAGAAATACCACCTCGAGAAAGTGTACACAACTCCATGTACCAGGTGGAATATTACTCCTGACCCAGAGTATTATATAAACATCTGTATTTTCTTCTGCAATTAGAAACAAATAGCTCTTGACGAAATGTCTGTGCCCTGGGCCTTCAGAAGTCTGTATCTGACTCTAAGATGCCAGGAAAATTTCATCTTGTGTCATGTTTCATGCTGAGGGGTTTGTATAGCACTAGTGTAAACCTTGGTCTCTAAGACACATTCCACGGTGAATTTATTTCAAATTCCAAACTGAGTTTATTCCATTTCACTCACTTAAAATTCCAGTTGTGATTGGAAAATATACACTTCATTTACCTTCTGCGCAGTGTTCAATGAACTGCTTGTCATGTTTCACCCTAGTAGGTTGCATTTCAATCCTGAGTGTGTCTGTACATCAGTTGATTAAAGCCTTGCTATTATTTGTAAGGGATGTTATAACATGCACTGTCATCTTTCTTGGCATTTTTTGAAACGGTAACATGAGGATTCTGGCAGAATAATATGGTAGTTGCTACTCTTTGCTTATACCTATACCATTTACTTGTCAGTAAACAAAATCGTGTTTTCAATGAAGTAGACAAATAGAAAAGTCAACTTCCTTATCCTGTTGTATCTTGTGCCACTCTCTATAAACTGACATGGCATAAAATGACATAGCTTGATAAACTGCTGGAATAAAACACAGATTACTGCCATTTAGCTAGAGCAGGACATGTCACTTTGAGGACATGGCCTCAACAAATGTCAGTTCTAGAGGAGGAAGGATAGAACTGAAATGAGGGATCTGGTTCTTTGTTGTGTATGGCTGAATTTCCTGGACATTGTTTAAGGCAGAAATGACAGGTAGCATAAAAGAGTAAACCATACCTTAAGAAAGCAGATTATGTAAGCACGCCCCTCGGATTCCAAATTTTTGCCACACTAAGACTTTACCACATAGGTTATTGCTCAGATCTGAAGAAACATTAACTCCAATCCCTAACGAACTGATAACAACCAATAACCACATTAGTTGTTATTTAGTAACGTAACAACGATAAAAATCTTGGGGGTGTGTGTGTGTCTTTTCTTGAGTTCTATATCAGGATTTTATAATGCTGAGAGAGTTGTCTATTAAGAAACATATTTCAACTTTATTCCAAAGAAATGGTCCCCACTCCTCTCTGTGATACTGTTAATGTCCAGCATGGCTCTTGGTATCAAGAGGATCTATTCTATGCTTTCCTGGTACCAGCATAATTAAGTCCACAAAACTGGTTGCTTTCAAGGCCAATAGCTATTCAAGTCTACTTCCTCTGCAAGTGTACAGTTTTAATACACCCATAAGCCTTATTCAGGATCTCAATCTTTTGCAGTTGAGACATGAATCCAAGAAGACTGTTTGAGAAGCTCACAATTCAATTCAGATCTTACATTTGAACTTTTTCTATTTTGGAAAATGTACTCCTGGTAACTTTATTCATGCAAAAAAAAAAAAAAACATGAAAAAACTGTAAGTGATCGAGAACATTCGTTTTACTGGCATTGAGGACATTTCAATTATCATCTCTTAATATGTCATCTCATAACTATCTTCTGGAACAAATATTCTTCAAATATGCCATATGGATGGTTAAAATCAAAACAGACTATTAATAACAAATCTAAACCAAGCCAGACAACCAAATACACATACAAATAAACCAAATGAACCCTCCTGTACATTCTCATTTTTTCAGAGAGCTACATCCCTGCTCCACTTGAGCTACGTTTGGGCTCCTCCTTTCATCCAGCAACGTTTTTTAAAGTTTAGGTTCTTCTTTCCTTTCCCTTCTTCTCCCTTCCCCTCTTCCTCTTCTTTTTTTTAATCCTCACTATTTTAGGACCCACTGGTTAGCTTTCTTTATTACCAAATTAAAAATAGTATTTATTCACTCTCTTGCAAAAAAGCCACAAAACGACTCTTTTGAGAGTCACACTGTTTAGCTGTAAACATCATTTCCCCCTGTGAGGGGCTGGGGTCCCAGTGAAGCCTTCTACATTTAACAAAGGCTTTGGTACACGGCTTAAAGTCTTAATATCCAACCCAAGATCCTCGATGATGTCAATGCCCTTTTCAGTTATCATCCAGCACCAGCTTTACAGTTTCCTATTATTCACTATGATAGTCTTTTTGAGCCTCCACCCTGTTTCAGCCAGTCACAATCATGGCCACCCCAAACTTGGCCACCTCTATACTTGTTCTCTCTCTGAAGTTATTCTCTAAATGGCACCATCCAACTTTTCAACTCTACTGACTTCGTATTTCCACTCCATCTGTTCTACAACCTCATTCAGATCTCAAATCTCTTAAAAGTATCACTTAATTTACTTCTAAAAGCTCCCCTTGGCTCTCCTTTCTTCTCTCTTTTACCTAGACATCATAGCCCATCATTTCAAACATCCTCCTGTCAGTACCCACTTCTCGCTTGAATTCTTGTCATCCCTCCACATTTTCCTCCAAAATTTCAACCCAAGATCAATGCAAGTATTTTATGTCTGTTTCCATATACCGGGTTGCTACATTCTGGATAACTTCATGTGACTCTGCAGAATGGTACGGGTACAAAGCCCTGGTCTTCAACATCACTAGGACTTCAACACCGTCCACATTTTCTTCCACATCTCTTTTTCTTTCAAGCTTTAACTGTTTCTTCCAATCCAACATTATGTACCAACTGCCACTTCCTCACTCTCAGCAAAGCCCTCCTGTCCTAATTTACAGGTAAAATAGCCCATGGGGTGAGAATTCATTCAATTTCCTTTCCTCCCAATGAACTGATTCCAGTGTAACTCTTTGCTACCCAACTCATTAGAAAAGATATCTTTTCTCTTATCCAAAACTAATCTTCCCACCTTTACTCTGGATCCTACCTTCTTCCCTCTTTATCTGCTTTATTAGCAATCCCACTTCGCACACAAACCATCAACCTCTCCCATCCCACTGGTTTCTGTGCAGTGGTGCACTGAAGCTGATAGCTAACTCTGGGTATCTTCTCAAATCGGCATTCTGCCTTGATAGTTTTACCCCAGCCATGGTGAGGGTATTTACGCCATGGTCATCTGTAATAGCTACAAATTAGAGCTTTTATTTCTCCTCTGGAGGCCTGGTTTATCAGAACACCACTGCATACAAGCCTTGTCAAAACAAAACAAACCAAATGATTGACAAAAATTCTTGTACATAGCCTATTTCCTCCTCTAGTTATAGTGCCCTCTGTCCTCTTATGTTCTAACTACTTAAAATATGTAGTGTGTACACAATCATTTGCTCTTAACCAATCTAAATACGCCTTTAATTCTTAACAGTTCTTCACTGAAGCTGGTATTTCCAAGGTAATCAGTAACCTCACAGTTGATAAACTTAATGGGTACTTTTCAGTTTTTACTCACTTAATCTGTGGTATTTGATACTGTTAGCCACTCCTGTCTTATAATTCACTCTTTCCCTGGCTTCAGGACATCATCATTCCCTAAATTCCCCCTTACTTCTTCTTTTCAGGGTTCTTTTCATTTGTCCACCTTTTAACAAGTTCTTCCACAGTACTCTTTCTCAGCTTAAACTATCGGCAAAATCTTCATTCCATGTAATGCCATGTCTCTCTCACATCTCTCTCACATGCTGTAGTTATCACTGTACAACTACCCACTTAGGTTGTTCAAGAGATCAGGCATCTCAAACCCCAAACTCACCAAATTTTGCCTCCTTCCTTGTCATCTCACCTACTCTGGTTCTCCTGCCCCTCAGTCTATTCTTCACAACTGAGTTGAGCTAATATTTTCTAGGCACAATTCTGATTGTATCCACACTGGATTAAAACACTTGAATTTCTTCCCTACCTCTTGAGCTACTTCTGCAGCCTCATTTTCCATGAGGCTTTCTCTTCTTGCTGTGTTATGTGTTGGTGCAATTTCTGTCCTTTCTATCTCCTCCCCGTCCTGTGCCTGTGCGCCCTTCTACTGCAGGGCCTTGGCACAATCTGTCTTCTGTCTCTGCTCATCCTGCCTCACCCAAGTAACTTTGATTTATCTTTCAGGTCTCAGCTTAATGGGACCTTCCACAAAAAACTTTCCCTGAGCATTCTTGACAAGCTCAAATTCCACTATCAGGGGCTCTCAGAGCACCCTACGCTGCCACCTTTCCTTTGAAGCATTATGGGTTAGGTGCAGCATCAGAAAAGCAGCTTTTTGTTTGTAAAATTACTAACACCTGTTTCTCTCTTTAGATGATGCGCTCCATGAGGGCCAAGGCTGTCCGTTCTTGTTCACCACTGCACACTCAGGAGCTCATGGCGTGCTGTCTGTGCTAGTGCTGTATTTATTGAATTAATGAATGAAGATCCTGGAAATTTCCAGAAGTTCTTCAAATGCAAAAACTAATAGAAGGCTGGGTTTCCCGCAGGCAAGCAAAAAGCAGTTTTAAGTCAGTGAACTAAGGCCTTGAGAGACATCTCCTAATTTTGTAAGCATTGCTGGTTAGGCATACACAGACGAGTTACCCAAATGATATGAAAGAAATCTGCCATATTAACATCGTGTCTGGTTTAAAGAATAGGGCTTAAAACCTTAAAGAGCTACATACGTTTCTCTGGGTTTATGTTTTGTCCCTCCTCCATAAAACAATTTAATGGAACATCATTTTTTAATACTTAAGTAAGGTGATCACACAATTTATCATCCAGACTAAGGCATGTTTGTTAGTGAAAGAGAGTAATCATAACTGTGTCACGGCAACAGAGGTAAATTGCGAGGTCTCCAGCAAACTGGGACAAGTGGTCACCCCAGCTGTGGTTGACATAACACAATGAAATGGGTAAATGCAAAATTCTCTGTCCATGGAGATCTGTGATGGGAGGTATAGAATAACTAAGCCCAACATACAGGGAGGCTTCTCATCAATGTGATGTTGGTGTTGGCGCAAATCGTGGAATAAGCAATGCATCTTCAGTAACGTAGTATACAGAATAAAATTACAGTTGCATTAATCATTCTACATTTTATTTGGAGGTTGTTCTGTTTGTTATTTTATTTTATGCCCCACAACACACCTATTTTAATTCCTCAAAAAGCCTGTGTTGAGCAATGGGCCAGGGACAATTGTGATGGAAAGGAAGAACAAGATATCAACCATCCCTAGAGAATCGACAGTATAATTACAGGGCAAATAGTATCATCCATAATTATAGATGAAGAAATGGACACCCAGAACTCAGAAGTGACTTGGTTAAGGGTATGCAGATGATAAACAGTATAACCGGAACTGTAATTCAGGTCTGTGACTTCCAATTTGGAATTCACTTTATTTGGCTCAGCTGCCTCCCAGAAATGGAGTGAACACACTTAATGTACTTTATGCTCTTGTCTTCTACTGCACAGAAAGGCCCATGAAGTACGTTTACACAGTCTTTGCAGAAGCAGATTGTGCTGGGCACAGCGGGCGGTGTTGGTGCTGCCCGTGTGGACTTCCTTTTTAGGCACTGGCATCTGGCCCTGTGTCAAGGATTTGAAGGGGATTTAAAAGGCCAAACACATCTCTGATTAACTTGTCGCTGTATCATACCTATGTTTAAATCCTGGGTAAATTAAAAGGCCAAAAATATGTCTTTTTACTTTATGATCAAATTCCACTGCAGAGGAGTAATGAAATAGTCCAGATATGGTCAGGGGAGAACCCTGGGGATAACAGGCCATCTCTACTCAATCAAATGTGGGTATTTGTCCATGATGAAACATTGGACCTTCTCATTAAAGAGAAACACTCATTTATTAGTGCTTTAGGGTTTACAAAATACAGTCTCTACCAAATAGATTTATCACTGCTCTCAGATTTCTAAGGGAAATAGCTTTTGAGATTGCAATGCAAGTATTCGAGGAAACGTGGCATTATGCTTATATTCTTCTAAATGCTAGCCACAGACACTTGTTAAAATGTAAAGTATTTTCAGTAGTCAGAAATACCCCAGCTTACAGAGAGTTCTGTTTTTTCATTCATTCCAACTACACAGTTCTGTTAGTATAAGATCCTGACAATAAAACTGAAAGGTGAATTTTGTCATTTTCAGCTTTCAATAGAAATTTCACTTATTTTCCAGAAATATTTCCTAAGTAAGAGATTACTTTCAAATAATCTTTTTTCTTCTTCTGACCTAAAGAGAATTCTGCAAAGGACAAAAGCAAAATTAAAGTAGCTCACAAACCAGCTAAGTCATTCAAATCACAACCAAGGATAACTAAAATAGAAGACTCCTAAAGTTACCTGAAATTGATCAGGGACCAAGATAACTGGAACAATTACAGTGAATAAAATTATTTTTTAAACATCTACAAAATTATTGATCCTGTGCTCATGACAAAGATAGATATAATGTATAATTGAGATAAAAAACTTCTCTTTTTGAGTAGTCTGAGAATTTATCTTAAAGGGAGAGTTTTCTTTGTTGGGAATATTTCTGAATGGGCTTACTAGAGGCAAAGGCTGAGATCAAAAGTCATCTAAGTCTGGGGGGATCTGCTCTGGGGATCCCTGGTGAGGATCTAGCTATAGCTAGAGGGGAATGGGGCTGGGTGTGGAGCCTGAGACCAGCTTGGGCAATAGAGTGAGACTTCATCTCTACAATATGGTGGTGCATGCCTGTAGTCCCAGCTACTCAGGAGGCTGAAGCAGGAGGATCCCTTGAGCCCAGGAGTTTGAGGCTGCAGTAAGCTATGATCACACCCTTGTTCTTTAGTCTGGGCAACAGAGTGAGACCCTGTCACTAGAAAAAAAAGAGAGAGAGAGAGAGAGAGAGAGAGAAGGGAATGGAGATGAGAAGATAGAGACAGAGGGAGTGTGGCAGTGGACTAAAGAGATGGTGGAAGGAGACCTATTGTTTTGTGATCCTCTCCTCAGAACCCCTCAAGCCCTCTGGAACTTGATGAATTCATTAATATTTATCAATAATAATAATTTATTACTTCTTACTATTTAATATTAATATCATGTATTATTAACAATTAATGATTTATTAAATCTTTGGGCTGATGGATGGAATGGGGGTCTGGGTGGCCAAGCTTTACTGAACCACATGGAAAGAGGAGTGCAGACACTGGGGACTGAATAGGAGTAAACTCTTGAGTAATGTTCAAGACTTTTGGGGAGCACCCTGGACTCAAAGGATGCAAAGTTGGATGGGGGTCAGTAAAGTTTACCCAGTCTCAGAGGAGGAAGAAAACTCCAATTTGTTATTGGGGTTACAGACACGATCCATGCATGACCTCAAAACCTTATGGTGTAGTGGTAGAAACAGAAGGAATGAGAAAATGAAGGAATCTCATCTGTGCCACCGCAGCTGCATCTGTACAATGTCAAGGGCCCAGAAGGAGGTCTCACTGACACTACCTGGGAACTCAGGGCGGTATCGTGGGGAGGTGGCATTTTTGCTGGGTCTTGCAGAATGAGTAAGAGTGGTCAAATAGTTTTGAAAACTCAGAACAGTATTATTTCAGTTTCCTAAAATGAAGCCAAACAAAGCTGGGAAAGAAGGAGATGGGCTTTCTTGGTGGGAGGTATAGCATGAATGAAGTTAGGAACACAGCAGGATTTTTGGGGTGTGGTAAGAGGTACCAGGGTACATGGTTGAGGAATGGTCAACCTTCACTCCAAAGCCAAATGTATTAAGGCCTTAAAGGCTATGCTTATTTTCTTTATGCTTAGAAAGAAGCAACTGGTCAAGAATTGAGATATAAGAAAAAAATATTAATTGACTTTATCTAAACTTGGCATTCAATACAGTTACTAAATTCTCTGTCTGGTACCTGGTTAAACAACTAAATAATACTCAGTAAACTATTCTAATTTAAGTGCTTAACTGAAGCTTGTATCCAAAGTGAACCATAGGTCCCCTCCTCATCTCTTCATACCCTCCTCCTCATATGTCACATACCCAAACCCATAACATATCTATCTCCACAGTTTTAACAATCTTAATCATTTACAATGCTATTTCTCATCATTTAGGTTGTTGGGTGTTCTTGCATTATCAGCCTGCCTATAGATATGGAATTAGTAAGATTATACAAAATATCTGCCCAACTTAGATCACAGAATTTTGTAATTTCCTGATCAACTGCAAGACTGATCTTCCATAATATGGATGTAGTTATATACATACATACACATATATATGGGTATAGTTCCATATATAGAGAGTATCTATATGCATACAGCTATATATATATTTCCATAATATGGATATAGCTATACATATAACACATAGATGCAGATAATGGAACGACTGTTATTTTTCTTTAATTGTTTAAATTTGCTATTTAATTGTTTGATTCACAATGGTTTGTTTCTGGAATTCCATGACAAGTCCAACAACATTAACTAGCTTTCAAGGTCTATGTTGGCAACATGAAATTGCCATTAGAAGCATCACAATCAGTGTCCTTCCTCATCTGGCAGAGGTGGAGGAGGACTGCAGAGTTACCTTTAGTAATATCTCATGATACAATGGTGCTTCATGTCAAATAGCAATTAATATCATTTTAACTTAAATAATGTGGATATTGTTTTAAATTTTGACATTAATTTTTTAAAACACCTGAGCTTTAAAGAAAAGATAAAACAAAGTAGCTTTGTCAATAATGAAGAATTTAGATCTGTCACTGGTTAACCTCTTTAATTCACAATTTAGCTACTTAAGTAGAACGTCCCAACTTAAAATAAATGTCTAGAAATTGCCTCATAGGTTAAAGAACTCTCAAAAACTTGTCCCTGACAATGGTATTTCCAAAAGCAGCTAGTGACAAGAGGTTAAAGGGATTTATAACCCCCTTTTAGCAGCTTAATGTCTATACAAAGGAATTCATTCATTCATTTTTTTTTTTTTCTCAACACGTATGGAACCCCTGCCACATAGGCAGCTCTGTCCTAGCTGGAGAAATGAGTAGATAAAGTCACCGATTCAAAGGAACTTTATTCTACTGGAGGGTACAAAATGACAGCTAAATTTATAAGATAACATTGGCTGCTTTACAGAAAGAAATAAAGCAGGCTACGTGGGTAAAATGAGTGATTGTCAAGAGTGTGACTATTTTAGATATGGTGGTCAGTAAAATCCGCCTCAAGGTGGAGACATTAGAACCAAGACCCCTGCTCACCAGGAGGCAGTCTGAAAAAGTATTAGACAAAATAACCCAGAGAACAAAGACCTGGGGTGGCAAACAAGCTTCAAGTGCTCAAGAAACTGCAAGAAATGTCGATGTGACTGGTCTGGGTTTCAGTCTGAAAACTTTGAGTGCTAAATACGGAATGTAGTTGCAGAAAAATAGAAAGTAAGAGAAAGCATTGTGTGTTTAAACATAAGCAAATAAATAGATAGAAACAGAAAACAGTATGTTTTAGGGAGTATAATTTTGGGGTAACATATCTTTTATTATTTTTCCTAACTGGGGAGGGAGTGAAAGACCATATTGCTGGCAAAATGAAAGCTTTTACCCTCTACACGTGTCAAGCAATTCAGCAGCGGATAATTACATTTATTGGAGTTAGAAAGTAAAGTGGGATCTTAAGGAGAATTAATTAGTTTATTTGGAATCATGGTGACAGAGAGTGAGAAGATAAAGAGATAAATGTGAAACTTCTGTTTCACACACTAAGGAGTCAGCAGATAGTACCACGGAACCTACAGACTCCAAACACGGGAAAAAAAAAAAAAATTAAACCAGGAAACAAAGAGCCAGGAATAGAACAGTAACATTGGCAAAAACTGGCCCTTTCTGGATGAGGCTTATATTTTTAGGTGGTTAAGCCCACAAATAAACACCCAAAATTATAGGATGAATGCTGGTGAATGGTGCTGTGGAGAAAAATAAAGGAGGTGGGGGGTTTAGAGAGTCCCAGGGGTGGAGATGCTGAGATGTTCTTTTATGTAGGATAGTTAGGAAATCTCCAACAAGAGAGGCTGGGAAGCCACTGGAGGGTGTTGAGTAGAGACTGAATTTTAGAATATGACTCCAGCTACTGTGCAAAAGATAGGCTGAAGGGATCAGTGCTAAAGTTCCAGAGGGCAACTGGAAGTCTCCTGCAATCATCTGAGTAAGAGCTAATCCGAGCTTGGGCCAGCATAAACAGTGAGAATTTGTGAAATTCTAGCTACAGCTGATGAGTGCTGATGAACGAATCCAACTGGAAGCATGGAAGAAGAGCCAGATTCAAGGATGGCCCCAGGGTTTTGTCCTGAACCACCACAAGCTTGTTGCTATCATTTAGCAACAGGCGGGGGAAGATCACATATACATGGTTTAGTCTAAAAAATAAAGTGTTATTACACACCCTCAATTATCCTTCAGGCCACATCTCCTCCCATGTTGCAGAATTAGCACATTCGCTTACTGCCATTGCCTGCCTATGAGGAGTTCAATGGTACTTTCTTCTTCATGAAATATTCCACAGTAGTTATTTACCAAGTTAGAGACAGATTGAAGAAAGAGTTAAAAGGGTATTCATAAATGAATTTAATCTGAATCGTAGTCTGAAAGATAGTTTCAAGGCCAAGGCCCAATACTCTTCTATATTAAATTATCTCAAGGTATGTTTATTTTCAATCCATGCTTAAGTTTAGCTACAGAGTCAGGGATAAAGTAGGATAAGTGAAGGTATTTAATTTTTTTTTTTTTTTCCAGATCCTCAACAGAATAATTGCTGACAAACTCTCTTGCCCAGAAAATGTCTATTGGAATTATGAAGTACAAAAGAACTACAAAAGCAATGAAAAAAAAAAGAAGGATGTTTTATTTACATCCTATTTCAAAACCATTGCTTTCTTGCTATTGTGTGTCTCTGCAGGCCCAATACCATGCATCTGCGTAAGAAGTTTAGAATTGTTCCTTATGTTTCCTTCTAACACTGGCATATTCACTTGAAAGTGTAGATTTTATTCACTTCCAAAACAGTTAGCTCATAATTCGGAACACTGAGGTTTGCAAAATGACTGAAGGAAACTTTACTCAAACAATAGTTGCCAGTTCTGCCGAGAATTATCACAGGCCACAACAGCCATGTGTTTTTCCATACAGATATTCTGATTTTTTTTATTATACAGCTAATTTTTTTTAGACTCATGAGTAAAATAGCAAGTCAGTCTGTGCATAAGCATATGTTTAAATCTACTGGGAGAAATGTCTGGAATCTTTCTGGTTATTAAAACTAAAAATCAGAATAATGAAAGGCATATGCAACTTACTGTTGCATTCTTTATATAACTTATTTCATCTAGTCCTCCAAATAGCTAGATGACATATTTATCCCCACCTTACGTAAATGTTAACCAAAGTTCGTAAGGTTAGTTCATTTGTCCACAGTTACCCAGAAAATTGTTTGTGGAGCTCAGCGCAAGGCTGACTGCCAGACTCCAAAGTCTATGTTCCTTCTACTACCATACGTTGCGCCTTTGCTTTTCTCATAAAAGTTGAAAAAATGTCATTCTGCTTTTCCTACTTTTCCAAAAACTATTTATGATGATAAATCCAGTTTTTTTTGTATGTAGCCCTTTAGCATTTCAATGCATGTAGCATAAGGCATGTGCATTTGTGCATGCCATGCATGCCTCTGTGTGTACATGCACTCATGTGTGGGGGTGCATGCCTCTGTGTGTGTTCATGCACATGTGTGTGAGTGCATGCCTCTGTGTGTGTATATGCACACGTGTGTGGGGGTGTATGCCTCTGTGTGTGTTCATGCACATGTATGTGGGTACATGTCTCTGTGTGTGTACATGCACTCATGTGTGGGGGTGCATGCCTCTGTGTGTGTTCATGCACATGTGTGTGAGTGCATGCCTCTGTGTGTGTACATGCACACGTGTGTGGGGGTGCATGCCTCTGTGTGTGTTCATGCACATGTGTGTGGGTACATGTCTCTGTGTGTGTGTGTCTACATGCACACATGTGGGGGCGCATGTCTGTGTGTGTATGTACATACACACATGTGTGAGGAGTGAGATGGGGCAGTGCTGAGAGGGAGCAAAATTTTTTTCTAGGTATTAAGTTTCAAGAAGTTGGTGAAATGGAGACAGCCAATCCAACCCAGGAGACAGTGTTTGAAAACAGGGCTTCAGCTCCTTGTATGATGTGGATTGGGGAACCGGTCTGTTCTCCTAGCCATGGGATGACCCTGCTGTGTTCAGGAACCTTTTCCATCTCCTGGATTTTAAAGGAAAGTATCCTTTCTGTCAGTCAAATTTTCCTACTGTCCCATAAATAAATCTTTACAAATAGTCTTCTAAATATTTAGAATGTAATAACAGAATTATAAATTATAATAATGCATGTTTATTATATTTTATTGCATATTCACTATATATAATATATATTGTTTGTATTATAATTTACTTATATATCATGAATTATTTATAATTCAC
This sequence comes from Colobus angolensis palliatus, assembly GCF_000951035.1. Lineage (NCBI taxonomy): Eukaryota > Metazoa > Chordata > Mammalia > Primates > Cercopithecidae > Colobus > Colobus angolensis. Next base: position 1,508,627 of record NW_012117377.1, on the reverse strand, counting down.
ATATAATTATAACATATAAATATAACATAAAATAATTTAGTAATTTATTAAAAAACAAATTAAAATAATCTAAATAAATGATAACCATTCTCCTTGACATCCAAGCTCCTCATCAGACTTATGATATTTAATTCTTCTCTGTTATTTTCAATCTTATCTACCTTTATCATTTGTTTTACAACTTTGCATCTCAGTTGTATATAAAAGCTTCCTTAGTATTCCAAGGTAATTTTATCATCTTGTACACATTGGCCATGGAGCTCCATTGCCTAGAATAATGTCTCTATTCTTTACGTGGAACATCAAGGCTACTTGATAAATAAATGTATAGATATAGTGAACCTATCTGCCAGCCTAAAAGTCATTTTCTCTTCTTTATATCCTCATACAGGTTAATTTCCCCTTTCTTATAAAGATAGGGTCTTTATAGAGGTAATCACCTTAAAATGAGGCCATTAGAGTGGCCCTAATCCAATATCACTAGTGTTCTTATAAGAAGGGGACATTTGGGCCGGGCATGGTGGCTCACACCTGTAATCCCAGCACTTTGGGAGGCCGAGGCAGGCGAGGTCAGGAGATCGAGACCATCCTGGCTAACACGGTGAAACCCCGTCTCTGCTAAAAATACAAAAAATTAACCAGGCGTGGTGGCAGGCGCCTGTAGTCCCAGCTACTTGGGAGGCTGAGGCTGGAGAATGAACCCGGGAGGCAGAGCTTGCAGTGAGCCAAGATCGCACCACTACACTCCAGCCAGGGTGACAGGGTGAGACTACATCCTAAAAAAATTAAAATAAATAAATAAATAAATAAATAAATAAAGGGGACATTTGGACACAGAGCCATAGGGAGAACATAGGGAGAACGCCATATGAAGACGAAGGCAGAAGAGAGATTCATCTACAAGCCAAGGAACTACAAAGATTGCCAGCAACCCCCAGAAGCCAGGAGGCAGACATGGAACAGATTCTCCTTCACAGCTGTGAGGAGGAGCCAGTCCTGCCTCCGGAACTGTGAAGCAGTAAGTTTCTGTTGTTCAGGCCTTCCATTCTCTGCTACTTTGTTACGATAACCCTAGCAAATTAATGCACACATGGCCAAATGGTATTTTTCAACTTTTACGAGAAAAGTAAAGGCAGTTTTAGTAGAAGAGAGCATCATGAGTCTACCGTGCTCAGATACGGCTATTTGCTTTTCCCCAACTATGTTCCATACTTTCTTCTTTTCAAACTTTTTCTTTTTTATTTTGAGTCAGGGTCTTGCTCTGCTGCCCAGGCTGGAGTGCAGTGTCATGATCATAGCTCGCTGTAACCTCGACCTTCTGAGCTCAGGTGATCCTCCTGCCTCAGCCTCCCAAGTAGCTGAGACGACAGGTGCATGCTAACACACCTGGCTATTTATTTATTTTTATTTTATTGTAGAGACAGGTTCTCATTGTGTTGTCCAGACTGGCCTCAAACTCCTGGCCTTAAGTCATCCTCCCGTCTTGGCCTCCCCAAGTGCTGGTACTATGGGCGTGAACCCATCACACCCAGACATTTTATATTTCTTTAATTTGGAGTGTCTTTCCTTTCCATGCATGCCTATAGACTTTCTGATTATCATTTAGCCCAAAGAAGACTTTCACATAAATTCTGCCATAACCCTTGTTAGAATAAATGTATTCCTCTAAGCTCCCTCTAGCTCTATTTGCATCTTTATTATAAATATTAATATATCTTTCCCTGCATTGCTGTTACATGTATACACATCTTATCTTCTGGCAATAAATAAGCCTCGTCCCTTGGGGGAAGGGCTAACCTTTCCTCCTTCTGGTATTACTCATGATGCTGACCACAGCACCCTGCACAGAGAAGAGATTTAATATTTGTTTCATTACTTAAATTGCATAAGAGGGACCTACCTACTTGTGAAAAAGGTTGCTGTGACCTGTGTTCCTCCTTCTGTGACAAGAAACTAAAACATACATATATTTATTCTCTTCTCTTCTTCCTGGATCTGGTTCACCAGATTTCCTCCCCTCCTTCTTTCTTTTTCATCAATACAAAACTTCAAGTCAGTCTTGCCAATAATTCTTCTTTGACTAATTTATGAGTTAAATAAAGAATGAATTCCCCACACAGGTATCATTTCCAAGGTCAGCTCTTCAACACTGCTTTATTCCACACCTCTCAATGGGTGCATGATGCAGGCCCACTTTAACACTACTGTATCTGTGGTTGATTCCTACGTGCAGATCTTTCTGCTCTTTTTGCCTGAATTATCTTCAATGTTCTTTGTGCAAAAATCACAGCCAGTGTAGACTATTTCCAAAAGAGCTGTAAAGGGGCATTTCAGAAACTTCCCTAAACAATATTTCTTTAAAATGCACCAAGCTGGATAAAGCCTCTTTGTGACCTGCATAAAAACTCCAAAGGATAAATGTGTATTACCTTCCCAAAGAACTACTGCTCCAAAGTTATTCCAGCTCTTTCCAGTTGAAATGTCAAACTTGACATAAAAATGAGATGTTCCCGCATGAATTAATAAACAAATAAATCTGTGTTTCCCATTGTCCTTTCACTCAGAGTGTTTTCTGATTATTCTTTGGTTGAAGTTACTGGTTGCATGTCTGCTTCCTCCATTATATTTTACTCCTCAGGAATAGAATCTACATTCTATTAGCCTTTACGTCTCTAAAACCCGACACAGAGTGGGTGTTCCATTAACTTTACTGATATCAGTAATTTGCATATGCAAGCAATTCTGAATAGAGTGAATCAAACACAAACTTCAAGTAGATTTAGCAATTCTTACAGGATGATATTATCACTTTAATGATATTTCTCAATTTGTGTTGCAATTTGATTAAACAATTTTTACCCTAAAGCTTTGAGAACAGGTTTTCTCAGAATTATATAATTTGATTTTAATGCTTATGTTAGAGGGCATATGTCTTGGGGAAAGGATAAAAGAAAATAACCTATTGTTAGGTGACAGTCACCAACTGTTTGCCTTTTTGAATTTCTTGATTTGTATGGTAGCCATTTCTCACCCATCTCCTCTAAACAAAATGAAATCGGCCAGGTGCGGTGGCTCACGCCTGTAATCCCAGCACTTTGGGAGCCCGAGACGGGCGGATCACGAGGTCAGGAGATGGAGACCATCCTGGCTAACACGGTGAAACCGCATCTCTACTAAAAATACAAAAAATTAGCCGGGCGTGGTGGCGGCGCCTGTAGTCCCAGCTACTGGGGAGGCTGAGGCAGGAGAATGGCGGGAACCCGGGAGGCGGAGCTTGCAGTAAGCCCTGATCGCGCCACTGCACTCCAGCCTGGGAGACAGAGCGAGACTCCGTCTCAAACAAAAACAAAAACAAAAACAAAAACAAAACCCAAAACAACAACAACAACAAAACAACATAAAATCAGAATAATAACATTAATCTTCTATGTTTTCCTTTACATGGCAACTCCTAAAGGTGACGGAACCTGGAATTGACTCACATTTTGCTTTTTTGTTCACAGACACAGCAGTAATGAAAGCTGAATCATCCAGCTCAGACGATTTTAGTGTGTGGGGACATGCAATCTCCAGACAACTTAAGAACTTCCTCTGTTGCCCGAGGAACAAGAAACTGGTGTGAACTTGCAAGAGAATTAAGCAAAAAAGAATTTCCCAGAAGAATAAAAGTACGGCTTATCAATGTTCCTCTCTTTTCAGAATATCAAGCCCACTGCCATAAAGCCCGTAGTTGGGGGCCTAATCAGTATATTTCTGGGGTGGTGATACAACTTTGAATTAATTTTAACAATATTTGACATGGGAGAGTGGAATAGCAGTGTGTGGGATTTGGAAAGCACTTAAAATGTTATCAATTTGCACATGGTATCTATTATAGATTATAAATGTTGCTAAAATAAATATACTATAAATCAGGACACACAAACAAAGTTACCTGTAACAGGCTACTTTCTTTGAATGGGAATTCAGGTCCGCACAGAAATATATAACTAAGTGAATTAAATTTGTTTCTTAAAGTCGTATTAAATGATGGCACATGCCTGTAATCCTAGCTACTCAGGAAGCTGAGGCATGAGAATCACTTGAACCCAAGAGGCAGAGGCTGCAGAGAGCTGAGATCACACCACTGCACTCACTCCAGCCTGGGCAACAGAGTGAGGCTCTGTCTGGAGGAAAAAAAAATCAAAGTGAGGGGTGAATTTTATTTTTGTAAATGGTAGACATTAATTTAATATGCCAGACAGAAATTTCTACAAGCTATTTTGATACTAAAGTTTTTATTTGGGAAGGGAAAATGATAATGATTACCTTTCTAGACTTATAAGTGAAATGAACATTTGTGAAAGTTAGCTCAGAGTAGCACCCAGAGAGAGATTGTTCAGTAAAGGGAAGAAATTGTGTACAGTGTTTTTAAAATCAGAACGAACGGCAGTGCCCTCCCTTGATATAAATGCCAGAAATGAATCCAAAGCACCCATGTTCTGGGTGCAAGTAGGCAACTCTTCAGAATACTGTTAGAATGGCTGGGCATAGGTTAATTGCCCCAAAATGTTATCCTCAGGTTGAAATTCCAAGATTAGTGACAAATTTAAGTACTACCTTCCTTTAAAAGGTAAATAAGTCAACCAAAGAGCAGCAACATTTGCCAAGCATCAACCATCTGTTTAATGCTATCTGAGGAAAAATGGTTTCTACCAAAGCGTTGAATGAAATTGCCTCTCCTTGAGGAAATTTCCCTGCAGCCCAGAAGAAGAAGCTTGACATGACTAGAACTATAAAGTGATAATGTTAATAGAAAAATTATTGTCTAGACATTAGGAGTTGACTTAGAGTGACTAACATAAACAAAAGCAAATAAATTCCATGGAGAAAAAGAGGTTTAAATTTGGCCTTTAAAGAGTAGATAAGATTTGGATAGCTGATAAGGAGAGTGAGGAATATTCCAGATGGAAGGAATAGCATGAGCAAGGAATGGGGTGAGAGGGAGCAAACATCCCTATGGCGATCAGAGTCCAGGCTGCACAGAACACTGGGTGGGTTAGGAAGGAAGGAGATGACTGAGTCAATGCACTCTACACAGAGGGATCTGCATTTCTAACTGGAGTCTAAAGATCAGGAGCAGAAGACACGTGATGAATGTGACATCTTAGGAAAATGATCAGGCAATGTTATGCAGGATGGATGAGAATGTGAGAGGTAAGAGCCAGCTAGCTGAGCTAAGTGATTACCGGCACAACTCTAGGCCTAATTTGATGAGGGACAGCTGTCAATCATGAGAACGAAGAGGAGAACTTGACAATCATTTTAAGGACACACCTTGCACACCTTGGTGACAAGTCTTGGTGAATGAGGAAAGATTCAAAGAAGAGAAAGAAGCATGGAGGACCCAGGGGAAACAGAAAGGTTTTCAGTGCCATGCCTCTGACAGTCCCTCTGTCTGGTCTTGCTCATTATTTGTTCAGTATATGCTAGAGAGAGAAGGCTGTCTGCAGACCACACAATCCCATGAAGAACTGGTAGAATGAGGACCAAAAAGTCTTCAAAATTCTGCCTAGCTGAACTGACTTTAGGAAGATGATGGTCAGTGGTACTATGTACAAAGTTCTATGCTTAGGTTCAAAAAACTAACTGCACAAGTAAAAGAGAGTGGAGAACTTTAGTCAACTGGATTGCCAATCAGTCAGAAAATGTCTTAGGAACTTTAGTTATTATTAAGAAGACAACTGAAGGGTAAATAAGAGTAAAGGGTAGAAACAGCTGATAAAAGCATCACATGGGTTTTAATCATTAGTGGAATATAGTTAGGATAAGGGAGATGGTAGCTCTTTTCCTCCAGGCTGTTCACGTCATATCTACAGTATGGGTTCAGTCAAGGGAGCTGCCCTTTCAGATGAGATCAGGCATGTTCAGGGTAGAATGATAGACAGGAGCTGCCCCTTCAGACACAAATAAAAACTGAGAAACTTCCCAAAGCCGCTAGGTAACTTAGATAAGGAAACACTTCTTAAGTAAGAAAATAGGAGGAGTGTGCCAAACTAAAGAAATAACGTCCCACACATCTCTCTTAATTTTCCTCCCAAACACTCAAGGACCAAAAACGAGTCTGTGGGCTACATGACTGTCTCCAATAGGAATATGTCCATTAAGATGCCAGTAGGACTCAAAGGCATATCCTGTAGGGGACAGGGGATGAATAGATAACGTTTACCTAGGAAAAGGCTTGTTTGATAGCTCTTTCCGAAGTTCTGAGGGGTTATGAAGTGAAAGTGGAATTAGATTTGTTCTTCATGATTCTGTCAGAAAGCAGTACCAGCGTTAACTCATAGAAGTTTCAGAGTTTGGGCCTTGCTTTTTAGAGCAATTTTCCAAAGGTCAAAGAAGAATATCTGTAAATTAGACTGACTTGCGAAATAGCGAGCTCCTTGTCACTTAATGTACTCGTGCTGACATTAAATGGATACCTGCTGAAGATGTTATAGAGGGAATGGCATATATTGGATGGATGTGAGGTTGATAGCCCCAAGATCCTTTTCAAAGCTAAGATTCTAACATTATATCACAGCCGATTCTCAAGAATGAAGGAATACAAGGGAACACTGGTACCTTGATAGAAAGGTATACAAGCTGATGAGCAAAGAGCCCAGTAGCTGTTTTTAATATTTCTTTTATGAGGATCTGTTTATCAGATATCACCTTTCTTCCATGAGAAAAAAATAATGAATTAAATATCTGAAGGCATTCAGATATCTAAATATCTGAAGACATTCAGGTTTATTTTTCCTTCCAGAGTGAAAGAAAATGAATCCTGCTGAATATAATGAAAATTAAGACTAGAAAAAAAGTAAAGACAACAGAAAATAAACTAATTTTCTTCCCTATTTTCCTGAGGCTGTTATCAAATATAGTTCTGATATTCTAACTAATAATTTAGAGAGTTTTGGTCACATTTTCAGGTTCAATGCTGTTAGGTTTCAGAGATATGTTTTCCTTATTCTTTTGGGTATGCAATCTGTTATAACCAATCTGTAAACATTTAGTCACTATTCCTATGTATTATCAAATAATTCCACTTCTGAGAATTTACACAAAGGAATTAATGTGGAATACACAAAAATACTTTATGCACGAAGACATACATCCTAATTTTATTGTTGTGAACAATCAGAAATAATTAAACAACACATGATACAGCCACTTGTCTTAGTCTGCTCAAGCTGCTATAGCAAAATACCATAGATCTGGTGACTTAAGCAAGAGAAATTTCTCTCTCATAGCTCTGGAGTCTGGGAAGTCCAAGATCAAGATGCTAGCCCATTCAATACCTGGTGAAGGTTCTTGTAACTTGGCAAATACAGCCACCTTCTCAACACGTTTTCACATGACCTCTTCTTTGTGCAGGTGTGAAGGGAAAAGACAAAGAGAGATAGCTATCTCTTTTTATAAGGGCTCTAATCCCTTACAAGAAGGCATTGGACCAAGGCACTAATCCTATTGGACCTCATCTAAGGGTAATCACCTCCCAAAAGTCCCCTCTCCAAATATCATCACACTGGGAGTTAGGCTTCAACATATGTGTTTTGGAGGAATACAATTCAGTCCATAATACTACTCAAAAATAAGTTTTGCAAAACTATGTAGTAAAACAGAACATACTTTTAACACATGAAATAAGAATACAGAAACAACACATGCAATATTATTAAAATCATGGTAAGAAAAACTTAGAAAAAAAAAGTCTTCAAAGAAAAATGCCAATATGTTAACTGTGGTTGTGGTTGACTCAGTACGACAAACTATGAAGGCCTAATTTTTTTCTTCTTTTTAAAACTCTTTACTTTCCAGGTTTTAGTAAAAATGTATATACAGTTTTAGAATTGTGGTAAAAGAAGTAAGTTTGTGAGAACATACCTGCATGTCAACTCATCAAAAAGAATGAACTCAGAGACTATTTTATTACTTTTGAAGAGCAAGTGGATCTGTGAGGCAAGAAGGACACAGACAACCCAGATCCTGGTCATGTGGAGAGACGGCACCTGTATACCTTGGTCAGAGCTGAGAGGACACATGGTTGTTCCTCAGTAAGCGTTTATTAAACTCAATGTTTCTGCAGTAAGACAGGCAGCTGTACACAATGGGTGACCATGGGAAAATCAGCCTTTGATATTTGGAAGAATTGACTTTTGCCAAAAGTGTATATGCTTGACTGGAAGCGTGTTATTAATACATTTATTATATCTGAAATGCTATGCACTGCTGATCAATTTAATAGTCTTATAGTGTTAAATATTTTACTACCAGAAAATGAGAAAGGTAATTGATTCACTTTCACTCTTTGTAGATGAAGTGTTTGAGTAGAATTCTAGAATGCCGAGGTATCAGATATGCATGTTCCTGCCTTTTGAGAGGTCCACAATTGTAAATTAAATTCCTGCAGCATCTAAAGAATAAATCTGCTTTAAACATGTAAGCTCCTTTCCTATATGCTATTCAAATACTCTAATATTTCCTTTTAGACTAATGACTTGGAAATAATGACCTTTGAGAAGGAAATAGGAGAGTGATTTCTCAAGATTTGAAATAATCTAGTCTTAATTATGTAGTAATGTCAAGTATAGACATCACAGCATTCATAATACCTGTCATGGTACACAGTTTTACAAAATAATAATTACCTTTTAATGCCTGTTTTTAGAAAACGAATTTAACAAACTTGGCTTGTCAGTTCTTTCTCAGAATCTCTTTATAAAAATTGCTTCTGTGTATGAATAATTCTCCATTCTGTCTGCATAAAGCCATATACATGAAATTTAGTCACCTTTCCTCCCTTACTTTTCTATGCTGCCAGCTCTCTCTCATCATCTACCAGGACAGTGGTTTTTGATGCCACAAGTATGAAGAAAATGATTCAGGGAATTGTTATCTTTCCTATTTTACTTCTATTTTCTGAAGAAAGAACTGGAAGGTGGTTTCTATGTGTACCTCTAGACCTCTCTACAAACCACTTTGGAAACAATCCTGCCAGCAAAGTGGCCACATACTATGGGAGGCAATGGGAAAACCACTGTAACTCTACCCTAAGCAAGGCCACAGGTTTTAGCTTTTTAGCCTTTGGACTAGTGGAGTA